>NW_022604218.1:0-29341 GCF_008692095.1 Etheostoma spectabile | reverse complement strand
GCTCGGTTACACCTATTGTCATTTCTAGCATTGGGGACCACAGGCAGGCGGGGGAACTCATATTAATGTTAAAAAACCTCATAGTAAAATGTTCATGCCATGGACCTTTAACTTGGCAATTTGAAGATGTCACCTTTTGCTCTGGGAACTTGTGACGGACTATTTTCATAATTTCTTTACATTAATTGAAAAAAAATAATACAATACAGTGATTGATTATAACAATAATAAATAGTTGCAGCCCTAAAATGTTAAATCTGGAAAGAACAGAAACAAAGTAGCTTGGTAACCTGTATTTTCTCTACAGTACTTACTTTAAAACCTGGGCAACTGTGTTCGGTCCATACCACTGGCCTATAGGCTTTCCCTCTCCAACTCCCATTTGGGCTACAGAATTAGGAACAAAAAAGAAACAATGTGATGCAAACTCTTTCAGGGCGGCCTGAGGGAGAAGCCTTGATTAAATGGAAAGGTCTGCCACTCACTACGTACCAATTTGATGGATGGAATAATAGCTGTCTTTTTTGTCAATGAAAGCGTTTGAGAATACTGATGTACTCTTCTCTTTGTTTCTGGCCTCTGCCCATCTCCAGTTGAGAACAACAAGGCAGTCATCAAGTATGTTTCAAACAAGCTCTGTTTGGTACAGTCTACTCATGGAGAAGAGCTGTTAGTGCCACACAGTAATACAACTGGGTTCCGACTCCATAATTCTTTAACTATCTACAATCAAGCAAGATATTTTTTCTTTGTTTGTGCATTTCAAATTAAAAAAAGTTGACTTACCCCTGCCTACATGCCTACACACCAAGGCCTCGCCTAGGATCATCTGGCCGCCCACCGTAACATGCATCCCCATCCTGTATCTGAGTAGGTCCTGTCCCGCCTGTAACACATGAATCATGCATGGGATCCCTTATTGTAATTAGATGTTAAAAACCAAGATTTCTCAAATCTCCAAACTCATCAAATGTAGTTAGGAGCTCAACTAACAACACATCACTTCACTTACCAATTGGTGGGAAGTTTTTTCTGTATGTGAACCACAGTCGTGATGTGACATCTGATAAAATCTCATCTCTCTCTACACGAAGAACAAAAATCACCATATTATAATTCAGCCTCAGAGAAAAGTGTGCGTGCTATGATTCAATATACTTCAATACTTTTTCTCACTGTCTCACATACAGTACAACGTTATATTACACAGTCCTACCTGTGAGTGCATTGTATTCTTTCCCCAAGATCCACCACAGCTCTGAGGTCTCAGGAAATCTTCAAACTCTCCAAAGCGAAGGGTGTGTATGTCAAGGTTGCTGGAAAAGAGGCAAGAGCAACTGTAAGTGTTTGGAATTACAGGAGAGAAACGGCTAGTGGTCATGTTGTTGACCACTAACCAGCTATTTAAAGTAGGCTTTTTCAGAGGGTAAAGGTGTGGTTCCATTAGTTACTTAAGAAGAATTCTAGTCACTTTTAGAAGGATGTTCTATATACATCCATCTTTCAAAAATCTATCTAGGATTTTTAATCTTTGGTTCAGTAGATATATATATATGCTAGGGAGGGACGTAAAGGAAGAATCTCTCTGTGGGATAAATATATATATAGTATTAAGTTTAGTTTCAGGTCTCTACCAAATGTATTTCATAGTAAAATAGAGACTTTACAATCTTGACACATTTAAGAAAAAGTTAAATTGTATGTAAGGGACTGCAGCAATAAAGTATTGGTAAAGCTAAAAAACTATTTCTACATTTCCATAATGCAATTGGACAGGGTTATTTTCTTGCACCCTGACCCTCCCTGCTATCTGGCACAGGCCAGGAACCCAGACGACATAACTTTATGGCATCATTAGGATTATTTTATCAGACTTAAAAAGCTCCGCCAGGGCCACAGATGACATGTACAATGGGTTTTCACAAGATGAGAGGGATACTCTTCCAACTGCAAACTGAACTTAATGTGTGGAAATCACCCTTAATATCAGAGGAAACATAAATGACAACATGCATGACAAACTGACAACATCAAACAACTATCCCATTTACCAATAAATGAAAAGCTTTATGCCTTTTGTAATTAGATGGTAATAATAGTAGGCTACATAATAGGTGGTGGATGCTTTTAATACAGTGTGATGGCAAAAAGCAATCACAGTAACAGTCTGCAGACTTTTCACTGCAGTTGGAAATACAGGGCTCAATGCCAGAATTGGGCAAAACAGTAATGGACACCAGTAAAGGGACACTTGCTCTTAAAAATAAATAAATCGATTTTGGCTTTTTGTTTGTTAGTATGCAATGATAATGGATTTACCCTACTGGTGCAAACTAAAAAACAATAAAAGGTGGCTAAAATTTCCGAAGACACCAACGTTTTCCACATAACCAACAACAGACAGGAAAGTTGACTAACGTTAGTTAGCTTGGGCAGAAAGCTGAGCTGAGATTTACAGCCTCATCGATAAAGAATGAAGGAATGCATTTGCAGTCGAAGGAAATGCAATAAGTCTGCTCGCATTCTCTGAATACTATTAAGTTACTACACTACGTAAGTGTTCCTGCATATCATATAACTTAACCTCTCTCATAGCTATAGCATTCCGGTGCTAACAGTAGCCGAAGAACTGATGTGATGGTGACAGTGCATCGACTGGGATGTTCATCTTGGGCGTAACATAACGTTAGCATAAACAGTCAAACCGAGAACGGACGGAACGCAAATTATTAAGAGTGAAACTTTACAACAATGCATGACATTAACACAGATGACATCTGGGGTCGTCCAGTAAGTTATACAGCTGTGCAGAGAGCTGTCAAAGCGGGGATCCCCTACATTTAGCAATAGCAGCGGGCTAACGTTAGTTAGCAGTTAGCTTTAGTCATCATTTTAGCAGGCTAACGTCACCGAGGCGACGAACGTTACAAAGGTCTGTGTTGGCTTGGCAGTTGGAGTTGGTAATCCTGTAAGGGTAGAGAAGTACATTTTCCCAGGTATGACGTTGTTGTGAGTATCTTATGGCAGAACTAGCTTGCTAAGGGAAGGAAAGATATGTTATTTTACTATAAATTCTCGCTTAACGTACCTGCATCCATCCCGATGGTCTTCACCCTATCTTTTTGTTGTTCTCTGTATTCCAACCCAGTGGACCAATAGGAAGAGAGTCCTGCTGTGGAATTCGGGAGAGAGGCGGGACATTTTTTAAGAGAACCAATAATATCTGGGAGAGGGGACGTTGCCCTAACCAATCAGTAGTAGCTGACGTTTCCGTGTTGTTGAAAAACAGTTTATGGTGCGTTCAGGTTACAGATTTAAAGAGGCTTGATTGATATCCATGCTGCTCCCCTATGACCATGAGGCAGACGACCTCATGGTCAGACTCTTCTTCTTCTTCTTCTTCTCTTCTTCTTCTTCTTCTTCTTCTTTTCTTCTTCTTTTCTTCTTCTTTCTTCTTCTTCTCTATATTACGGCAAAACTAAAAGGTCTCATTGAAGATAGCTAATAAAAACCTTTGGGAGGAAGAATCACTGCATTTGAGTGATGCCAGAACAAGTTCGATGACTTCTATTTACAAAACCTCCTGAGAAGGAAATGGATAGAGGAAAATGAGCAAAAAAAAATAACTCTTCAGCAGACACTTAGACATTTCTCAAAACCAAAAAACACCACAACAAAATGTCATTTATACAGTGGCTTGCATAAGTTTACACACCCATGCTAAAGTTGATTAAAAAGAGGAATAAAAAACATATTTTGTAAATTGTTATTAATGCATAATTTAAAAAAAATTGTAAAATCCAACCTTTAAGGACACCAATTTTCTTTGTGAATAAATAATGTATTGTAAACAAATAAATGTTCTCCTTAAAATACAGGGGGCATAAGTAGCCTATATACACCCCTATGTTAAATTCCTGTAGAGGCAGGCACTTTGTATTTTTAAAGGCCAGTTTCATGATCCAGGATACTATGCATCCTAATAAAGTTCCCTTGGCCTTTGGAATTGAAATAACCCCACATCATCACATACCCTTCAGCATACATAGAGATAGGTATGGTGTTATTTAAGTTAACTTAATAGCTCGTTTAATTTGCATTGAGAGATTCTTATGGAAAGTTCCCCATGCCTATCTCTATGTATGGTGATGGGTATGTGATGATGTGGGGGGCTATTTTAATTCCAAGGGCCAAGGAACTTATCAGGATGCATAGTATCCTGGATCCATGAAATAACTGGCCTTTAAAAATAAAATCTGCCTGCCTCTATGGGAATTTAACATAGGGGTGTGTATACTTATGCCCCCTGTATTTTAAGGAAGAACATTTAGTTATGTACAATACATTTTCATTTACAAAGAAAATTGGTGTCCTTAAAAGGTTGGATTTTTCTCTCTCTATTTTTTTTAATTAAGGCATTGATATCAATTTCCAAAAAATGTTTTTTTATCCTCTTGTAGCATTTAATCAACTTTAGCATGGGTGTTGTAAAGCCACTGTATCCATTAAAAGAAAGATTGGGGGGGCACAGTAATGACTAAAATTTCAGACCAGTTTAAAAGATGAAAGGGAACAAGGGCGGTTTGAGATCCAGTTTTAAACACCTGGCACTTGCTGCTGCAGGTCAAAATTGTTTATTGGCATTTCATCACGCCATTGGGGTGGTAGTAGCTCAGTCCATGGGGATTGGGTTGGGAAACGGAGGGTTGCTGGTTCAAATCCCCGTACGGACCAAAGTATGGTGGTGGACTGGTAGCTGGAGAGGTACCAGTTCACCTCCTGGGCACTGCCAAGGTGCTCTTGAGCAAGGCACCGAACCCGCCAACAACCGCTCGGGGCGCCTTCCATGGGCAGCCCCCCACTCTGACATCTCTCCATTAGTGCATGTGTAGGTCCTGAGCATGTGTGTGTAATTCAAGCCTGTGTGTAATGTGTGTAATAACAACAGAGTGAAAAGTGTGTTTCCCCTGTGGGATTAATAAAGTATAATAAAATAAAAAATAAAAATGTACAGTCCCCTGGTTAGATCTGTTAACCTGTCCGGTAATACTGATTCTACCACTAGGTGGTAATAAATAGCCAGTAATGTTTCTGCCGTCTCATAGTCTTTGAAGTCTGTAATAATCATCATTACTGACATGGAGGTAAACACAAACCCACACATAAGCAAATCACTTATACTAGAATTAAATCAGTAGGTTTGCATTCAAAAGTGATTATCAAATTAAAGTTTGGGAGGTTTAAAAAAACAACAACACATAAAACAAGTCAGACCATAAATGTATTGGACAGAAAACTTAACAATAAATAAACCAACATTTTCATTTGGTGCCAGGGCCTTTTTTTTTGAATCCATTCAAATTTGACAGTAAAGCCAGTCAATAATTGTTCATAGTATATGGTATTTCAGTTACGGTAACATTTTCAATGGTGAGAATAAAGGTATAGTTCCATCTCCCTTTGGCTAAGACTGAGGCCAGTTAAATGGAAAAAAAGAATATTCATCTACTCCCCCAAAAAATAAAAACACTTGGCAGATAGCCAAAAAGGTTCCTTTTCTGTCATAGATATTTGAAAAAGACTAATCCCCTGTCATGATTTGAGTCTACAAACAGCTATGAGAGAAAACTGTAACTTTTTAGGTTTGCTGTGTGGTTGAACATAGCGTGGACACTTCACACACCAAGTGCTTGGTTAAATTCTCAATCTAAAGACAGCTGCAAAGCCAAACCTGTTCATTACCAATTTATTAACATTTACCACTGCTGACTTTATTGTAATTGTTGTAAGACCATTTATTATTGGTAATATTTACATTTATTTCTCATACTTCTAGTGCTGCATGCCATATAAAAGTAAATCTTTTCATGGATAAAACTCTACTTACAGAATGAAATGTTATCAAAGGGCTCTAACTCAGAGATAACATATTGTAACTTGCATCACTTCAATTACAGTAATTGCTTACAGCGACCAATGAAGAGAATAAAACATTGCATTAATGTATAGGGCTGTCTGAAATGCATGTAATCTTACATATTGAATTCAAATCAAACTCTATTCATCCAATTAATCAGGGACTTTACAAAATAATTGGGGTAGGAAAGAGGGCCGAATCTTATATTGACTTTAAAAAGACGTACATCTTTGTTTCTTCTTCTTCTTTGATTTGATTAGGAAAATCAAAAGTGCCCCATTTAAAACATACCAGGATGTAAATAGCATATAATAGAACCCTAGTTAAATGTTTCAATTCACTTCGCCAATTAGTAGAACAAGTGGAAATGTGTGATTTTGAACTTCAATTGTATTACAGGATAATACATTTTGATGGGACCATCTCTTCAGCAAAAATGTTTTTGTACAGTCCTTAAATATAGGAAAACATGTTGTATTTGCAGTTATCTAGCATGCATATACCCAACCAGGTGACAAGTGGAGATTTTCTTCAAACCCAAGACCTCAGGAATGGCCTCAGGATCCCAAAGTAATATGTTTAATTTACAGTAGTTACTATTTCCTACAATAGGGCCAGCTAAATCACTGCCCAACAGGCAGCAACATGTGTAGTTCTTCTGTTTGTGAAAAAAACATGAGGTTATTTCATATATTTACATCAAATGTGTGCCATGACATAACTATTGACAATAAATAGACAAACCTAGCATATGAAGCAGAAGAAGAATGGAAAGTCTGTGAAGGGATAGGTGTTCATTCATTAATGTTCAGTGCAAATAAGTGTAAACATAATCCAAAGCAGGGATGCCTTAGTGGTGGTGGTCGTGGTGGGGTACAGTGCTGAACAGTCTGCTACAATCCAGTGTGTGGCTTTGTCTTTCACTTGTCCCTCAGGAGGTATAACACGGTGGCCTTCAGATAGTGTCCAAAGGCACAGACAGCAGACACCAGCCAGTGAGAGCGAAAGCTGGGATCAGTGTTCACCACACATTTTGTTACATCCACCTGTAACAGCACAGAAGACACAGAGCTCACCAGATCAATTCAGACTGTGGAATGGAATGAAACAAGACAAAAAAAAAGTCCCACTTGAAGCAAAACACACAACAAAAAGCCCTTATAAAATCCCACATGTGTTCTTGATTTGTAAATATTCTCTGAATCTGTATTGACAAGATGTGCAACTTGCCCACAAATATGTTATTTCAAAGCCAAACCAACTCTGTAATCCCAGCAATGTTTACTTCAACAATCTATTTAGACAACTAGAACACTTTCATAGACAATGAGATTTCACAGAGAGCACAGTTAAGTGTCCGTCCTGACACTAAACACTTCTGCCTCTTCAGATCCTTCATATCACAGAATGTTATTCAGCTTTCCAACACGCTGTAGAAATATTACAGTTTGAGTTTAGACTGCGACATGTCCCTCATTTGTGCTGATGAGGTCAGTATACAATGCATTGCTATTCATTTGGTCACACTCCACTTCTCTTCAAAACAACCATACTTGGGTGCCATGTCTCTGAGTGCGTGGGCACATTTGTTCACTTTGTTATGCTCTTTCCAGCAGAGCAGAACCCAGGCAGAGGCACGTTGCCAGCCCTTGTTACTTCTTGTGCTCTTAATTGTTTCTGCAGGATTTTGTCAGACAGACCTTCCCCATTAACAGGATCTACAGAAGACACATCCAACATTCTGCCTGAAGCTGTGGAATGGATTTGTTGGTAAATTGTCAACGCACAGTGTATTAATCCTTATACAACCAACTGGAATCATTCACAACGAGGTGAACGCTCGCGAGTAACTAACATGGGGATCTTTCCCATCTTACCATTCATCCCACCCCAATATCATAAATGATATACAAAATATGACGGCATTTAAATATAATCAGTATTGTATTTGTACCTTGTTCCACATTTATTTTTAAACATTCAGGAATTTATTTTTGTTGTAGCTATTGTAGCTAAGGTATCAGTATATATTAAAGGGACCTGCGTCTGTATGTCATATCCAGCTAATCTTTAGATAACAGGGAGGACTGGCGCAAAATTCATTGGAGCCAAAACAATCAGCCGATTAATTGATTTGTCAATTGACAGAAAAATACTTTTCTTTTAAAAGATATTTTCCTGTCTTTGTGCTTAGTAGGATAGTGTTAGCATGGAGGGAGAATGGAAAATCAGGGGAGAGAGAGAGAGGGGACGATATACAGCAAAGATAACAAGTCTTCCAAACCATGCGACCATTTAGGTCATTTAGACCAGGACCAGTAGGGCCAGGTTTAAACACGTCATTAATTTTGTGAAACGGTCACAGTTTGCTTGGATTTAGGCAACAAAACTCCTCAGTTAAGTTTAGAAAAAAAGATCACAGTTCAGGTTAAAATCAGTGCGTTTGTTATGTTATTCATCTGCTTGCGTATGTACATGACATAATTATGTAGATGATGTAATTACACATGTGACACAGAATGTGATGTTCCGTTTGTTAAGTAAACCTTTGTCTCTGGAAAGTTATAATGTTTCACTGTCTTAACTATGCTTTTTGAACTAATTGATTATAAGAAAATATTTAGTAGATTGCAGCCTCTAATATTCATAACACACCCACCGACCCATCCAGAAAATTTAAAGTTTTAAGAAAAAAAAAATCTGTGGCACTACTACTTTATTAATGTCTTTTTTATTTTTTTATTACTGTTTATTGTTCCCCAGTGGGGACATTAAAATGTACACTCTGTTTTTGTTAGAATCATACACACAGGCCTGAAATACACACACATGTTCAGAACCTATTCATGCACAAATGGAGAGATGTCAGAGTGCCAGTGCTGGACCAGTGCCCTAAGCGGGGGGGGGGGGGGGGGGGTAGGGGGTGCCTTGCTCAAGAGCACCTGGCAGTACCCAAGAGGTGAACTACCAATCCACACTCTGTACTTAGGCCTGTACTGGGACTTGAACCAGCGACCCTCCAGTTTCTCATCACCTAACTTAGAACAGACATGTGGTAGGTTTAGTGATTTTACAGTGATTTAATTTTGCATTTCGCAAACGGGACAAAATTCATCACCTTCAGTTTGCCACTGTGAAACTAGAGACCTTAGAGTTAATTAATCCGCAACGCTCACACAAACAAGTGATCAGGTTTAAAAAAACAATAAAGTTTCTTTACCCAGCCCCTCTCCTTTTTAACCAGGAGGTCAGGCTCTTGCGGACAAACTCCCCCATGCAGTCGACAATGGTATGGACCATAGCTGGATGACCGTGGCGAACACAGTCCACTGCCAAGGCTCCTGCCACGGCATACAAAGAAACCACCTTTCCCAAGTCACACCTGAAAGGAGACACACAAGTCATGTATTGCTGCTATCTGATGTATGAACACACTGCCAAATTTTGCCAACAATGATTATTTGATGATTTGAGGGTTCTTGGAAATAGGTAATCAAAGTGGAACGACTTTGCTCTTTTTGAGGAGTTTTAGTGCAGTAAACATCTGTCAGCAGCTGTCCTCAAAGATGGATGAACAAACTCTAAAACCTCAGCAGAAGCCAGGCCTTGGGCCGACATGCCTGTCTGTCCCACAGAGAAGAAAACCCAAACAGCAGGAAGGCAGTACGCCTCGCCAGATTAGTGAGCAGATCATTTTCCCAACTTAGTTCACGTGTTGAGCAAAGCTTTCTTCCACCACACATTTACAGTCAAAGCTTCAGACCATTTTAGCAGTGTTTACATGTCAGATACAAACTGAGCCTCCACTCCATCCATCTTCTGCAACTGTCATCTGACTCATTCCTAGGATCTCACAAACGGAGGTTTTTGTTCTCTAACTGTGAAATCTGGAATTTGCAGAATGATATATTCTACATTGTGCACACTTACAACAGAAATGTTAGATCTGAGAAGTCTGGCTACATCCAGCTGTAACAAATCTGGATCCTACACAACATTTCCCATAATGCAACTGTGTTTTTTGGTAACAATCTCCCTGGCTGTTAAATGCCTGTGTCTTTTAAATGCCACACCCTGAGTTTGTAACACAAATTTGCCCTTAAAATAATTGAATTCTCTGGGCACCCTGGTAGCTCACCTGGTACTTTCCTGTCTTAAGCTGACCTATCAAATAAAGGTCATAAAGGCCAAACAATTCTCAAAGACCAAGCGGTGATAACCCGGATGACATCATCGGGGGTATTTCTCATACTTTATAAATAAGGAAAACCCTATAAGGAAACCCTTTTGAGGAAAAACATGTTTTAGTCATTGACTCAATATTAAGACTGAAAAAAATGTAAGTGGTCTTTACCAACTCCTGAAGGAAATATCTGCTCAGTGCTCCACTATCTTTGCTAGCCAGTCGCTGACTTTGTCTGTCTGCTGTTTGGCACTGGAAAGGAAGTTTACTGCAGGTTTATCAGAGCTGTTTTCAAGCTGCCTGTGCTTTGAAACTGCATGGGGGAATGTGACCACAACAGTAAAGTTGATGGCTATAAAACCAAAACAATAAGCTAAAAGACACTAACAGCTTTGTATAGATAGGAGGCACCGAGAGTCGAGAGAGAATTCTCTGTGGGTTGCACATTACAATTGGTGATTAATATCAAATATATTGATTAGAGCAGATTGAAATAATAGCACGGGATTTGGTGTATGTCATGGTAGTTCATCTGTGCCTTGTGACAAGCAGCATGACGTTTGTGAAGCTCATGCACATTAGACCCGTCTGTGGTCCTAATCGACTGCAGTCCATGACTTCCTCTTCACACAGTGACAGGTCTTGGCTGTCAGTTTTACGCCATGTCCAAATTTACACTGTAATTATTGAGGGCTACATTTTCAAACTGTAAATTGAAACTAAAACCTAAATGCAATTAATTTCTCCCCTGTACATCTCAGAGCATTCATAGATTAAGACAGATGTTCTTTAAATTAGTTTGAAGTAGTCACTGATATTTCTTAGTAAGTCTGCACATACCAAGGACCACACTAACCTGATTTTCTTCAGTGTGCAGTCGACTCCTAATTAGTTTTGCAGCAGATTGCTTTGTTACAGTCCCTAAGGTATAAACCAGCTGAGGCTCATGACTGAACTCCCTGGGTGGGGTCTAAACTGTCCGTAACAATCACTTGCTCTGGCAACCTAATATGGACTGAATGTTTTCCCTACAGTTTCTTGCCTGTAAGGAGGTAATGACTGCAACATAATCTCTCTGACCAACTACAGCCTTATCCATTTACCCTGCAAAAGAGGTGTTTACATGAAAAAGTAGGCTGGAATTTGTTTATTTTTGATGGGGGTAATTATAAATTGCTGAAAGGCATTAATTGTAGCAGTAACATAAGTTCTCCAAAACCTTTGAATATCTTTATTTGTCTCAAGCTCGGAAGTTCCCCCTTCCCAATGACAACCATATGAAGAACTTCCCTAAAAGGACAAACGCTCTGTAATCTTTCTTTGTTTTTAAATTTGTCTATCTGATAACAAAGAACTCAAGTCAGTTCCCATGATGCAGGTCTGTCTGACTGGCTTGATTTTGATGTGGACATACCTGTGGAGAAAATGTCTGCCGCCACAGCCAGGAAAGCATCGGACACGATACTCTCTGACGCCACTGTGATGTTGAGCTGTCGCGCTACGTTACGGTAAACGTTGGGTCGAAGGTACTCCAACTCATCACCTGGCCACAACATAAGAAACAAAACTCAATCAAAAACATCTCTGTTGACTGTTTGTATTGTCTCTGACTTGAAATTTTGGCCACACACACCGTTAAAGCGAAACTATGTAACTTTTGAAAGAAGCAATAACCCATTCTTCTTCTTACAAGTGAATAGTTGACTTCATTAGCAGTAAAATTCAGCCTTGCTTGAATCAATAACCTCAATGGTTTAGCCTTCCTTGGTCTGGTAGCTTATGATGGGTAAATATTCCTGGATAAAAGACAAACTGAGTCAGCATGCTGACTTTATTACTCTTTTCCACTCGTGCTACTTTAACAATAGCTTAGCATGTTACCTAAAAGCTTAACAGTAGTTTAGCATTTATCCCAAAACAGTCATTCATAGCTGCAATGGTCACTGTAAAGCAAAAGCTACATGTCTCCCTTTTATTTTAAAAGTGAATTCTGTCCACAACCTCTAAGACTGCTACGTCTCTAATGACTCTAGGTGGAATATGTTGCTGGAGCCAGTTAGGTTAGCTTGATATAAAGACTGGATGCAGGGGGAAACTAGCATGGCTCTGTCCAAATGGTACAAGTAACTTCCTGGAGTTGGCACTGGTTGCCTGGCAACTGGTCCTATCCAAGACATAGTTCGGCACACAATTGTCTTTACACTGAACGGATTAAACAAGATATAACTTGTTAATTAGTGAGCTCTAAAGGTGCTAATAGGTGGATTTTGTTACTTCTGGACAGAGCCACCCTAGCTGTTTTCTCATGTTTCCTGCTCTTATGCTGAGCTAACAGGCTGCAGCCATACATGTACTGTACAGACATGAGAGTGGTAGCCTACCGATCTATTTATCTAACTTAAAAAAAATAAAATTAATGATCTGTAGATGCTTATTGAATGATTTCAAATCCAGTTGATTTTAAAGGAAACTAAGTCAAAAGAAGGCTAATTGATGCAATTAGCTCAAACAACTCGGTTTTTTACCAACGTTATTAATACTCATTTGGGACACTCTGCATGAAAGCAGTCCAAAACATTGCCCGGTTTTTGTATATATTTATATAGACTAACAGATTTGTAACAGTCTCTGTTAAATCTGAGTTTCCAGTTAATTACAAAACTGAACTGGAGGTGGGGTGATAACCACAAATGGTAAGTGAAACCTCAGACAGGAGGAGCCATATCTTTAGTCTAGATCAGTTTTCATACTGGGCAAGCATCCAAACGCTACCTAGCCTGAATGAAACTGTGTCTCTCGTTTGTCTGAGGATTCCCAGGAATCACTTCAAGGCGTTCCAGTAAAAATAAAAGGCAGGTCTAATCCCACAATCTGAATGACGTCAAACAGGATGACAGTCACCTTACTAAAGTCACATGCATCGCCCTTGCCACCCCAGACCTGAAACTTCTGTATACGTTCAATGCATTCATTTTGATGTGATATTTTAAATTATTTTAAAACTGTTGTATTCCTACAGTTTTTCCAAATTAGCTTCCAAAAGCTTTTGTTTTATGCTTTATAACTGTTCTTTTCTCCATAAGTATTGTTAAAACTATCTATGTGGCCTGTTCATGTGTTTTGTTTTTATTTTCCTTGGTCTAAAAGTAGTCAGATTTAAGCAGACGGAGTCTACAAATATTGCTGTCGGTCTAAGCCCACTGTGTGTAACTGTAAATTATCAAATGTAAACTACAGTTCAGGTCTCCAAATTTCCTGGAAAAATCCCTATGACATGACATCTGTGTCCTCCATGGTATAAACATTGAACTCACATGTGAGGATAACCATGAGTTTCTATATAAATGACATTCCCTAATATATATCATAAAGTTCCAGTGTTTGGGAGACCATCACCAAAACGTACCCAGCCACAGCAGAACCGATGAGATGTCTCCCAGTGCGCCACCTGATGCAGCCAGTCCATGTTCAGGTTTAGACCAGCCTATCCCGGCACGGTTCAGCCTGGAATGAATGTAGTCCCTGCACAGTGCTTTGGCCTGGGACACCAGCTCCTTGTCGGTGTGCGAGCGTTCAAACACTTCAGAAGCAAACACAGAAGAGCGGCGCAACATCTCCATGGCAGACTGCGCTGCGCACCTCCCCGCCTGCACCGCCTCTCACTGCGGCCACTTCTCCCCGACACTTGTCCCCTCCGTTCCTTTCTAGTAGGCAGGGAGGCTCGAGGAGATTATCCTGCATGAAAAAACATGCGGATTAGTTTGATGACATCTTTTGATAGTCTGATTAAAGCTGTCCGACGCAAACCCAATCACTGACGCTGCAGGTTAGTCTTACCAGACTGGAGAGCAGAAGCATTTAGGACACTATAGGACACTACTAGACCAGTAAAGTTAGGCTGTGTATGAATCCATAAAGTTACGGTTAGTGTTAGTGGTTAGTTTTATCGCTTGTAGTGAAGTTAAGGAGGAACATTAAATTAGGCTACACTTACCCGATAATTAATCTATAGGCTAATACTTCCTTACTTAAATCCCATCCTGCATCCTACTGAGCAGAAAAGTGGGTTTGATCACTGACTTATATAAACTGAAGATTTGCTGTCACTCAAGCCGTAAAAAAAAAAGCTCCTCCAGTTTACAGTCTGACAGGCTTTCCTTCTAAGGGCACTTATTGTGAAGTCCAAAGGCGGAGATAAGCAGACCAACATAGGCCCCGCCCCTATCCCAACACTCTCTCTCTCTCTCTCTCTCTCTCTCTCTCTCTCTCTCTCTCTCTCTCTCTCTCTCTCTCTCTCTCTCTCTCTCTCTCTCTCTCTCTTTCTAAACACACATACACACACAGAGAAAGAGAGGGGACTGGATCTATTATGGAATGCCAGCATCAAAATTACCAAATCTCAGCTGTATAATAATACTGCTGCTAAACTACAATAGTAATAATAATAATAATAATAGTAATAATAATAATAATAATAATAATAATAATAAAAAGATATTGCTATTGTTTTATAATTCTTATTTTAATAATTATTATATTTATAATAATAATAACTGTATAGCACTTTTCAAGCACTAAGCAAATTCGCTTATTGTCTTTTCAACAGGAAACCCACAGGTGGCTTACCAAAATAAAACATTTCTTTTGGTCTAAATCACCCTTAATGTGAGAAGTACTTTTTGATGAAGTGCAGGCTGTTAAACACAGATAAGAAATTGTTAGGTAACATGTTGTGCACCGTGAGTAAATAGCCTACTAAGAAATTACTTCACAACAGACATTTATGAAAGATAAATAAGGATTTGGCATGATATAAAAACCTTTAATGTTTTTGCTTTACCTCTTAAAGGGAACGCCAACGATTTGGTATTGCACTTTCATAAAGTTTTGGGACTTGTGAGAGTCAGATTTAAAAAAAGAAAAAGAAAATAAGAATGATCAATGTATATGTGTGTGCATGTGTTTATCAGTCAAAACAAATAAAGTTAAAAATTGTTCTAAAACAATTTCTTTGTCATCTGCAGATTGATTTTACATAGGGGGGAAAAATCGATTTAAATCATAAACCAGATTTTTTGTTCAAAGAAAATTGGGTTGACAAGGATCCTATGTCTGAATTTAATAACCTGATGGCGAGATGAATAGAAGTTCTGGTATGTATATATGTACTGTATGTAAGCTCTTGTACAGCCTAGTATGCAGAATTTTAAGTTGGTCCGAATGTAGCATATATAATAAAGATCATAAAACAATTTAGTTTAGGCTATGCCTTGTTGCCTAGACCTTCCAACAAATGCATGTTAGAAGAAAACCTAATAGAGGTAGCATGCTATATCAATGGTAAAGAATAGAAAGCTTCTGATACCTTACTAGGAGAGCTATTTCTTGTATTTAACTTGTTTACACTACCATACCACAGACCGTACATTAACAGTCCATGTTTGCAACCATAGACTGTACATTAACAGTCTATGCTTGCAACCATAGACCGTACATTAACAGTCTATGCTTGCAACCATAGACCGTACATTAACAGTCTATGCTTGCAACCATAGACCGTACATTAACAGTCTATGCTTGCAACCACAGACCGTACATTAACAGTCTATGCTTGCAACCATAGACCGTACATTAACAGTCCATGTTTGCAACCACAGACCGTACATTAACAGTCTATGCTTGCAACCATAAACCGTACATTAACAGTCTATGCTTGCAACCATAGACCGTACATTAACAGTCTATGCTTGCAACCATAGACCGTACATTAACAGTCTATGCTTGCAACCATAGACCGTACATTAACAGTCCATGTTTGCAACCATAGACCGTACATTAACAGTCCATTCTTGCAACCATAGACTGTACATTAACAATCCATGTTTGCAACCACATAGACTGTATATTAACAGTCTATGTTTGCAACCATAGACCGTACATTAACAATCCATGTTTGCAACCATAGACCGTACATTAACAATCCATGTTTGCAACCACATAGACTGTATATTAACAGTCTATGTTTGCAACCATAGACCGTACATTAACAATCCATGTTTGCAACCATAGACTGTACATTAACAATCCATGTTTGCAACCACAGACTGTATATTAACAGTCTATGCTTGCAACCATAGACCGTACATTAACAGTCTATGCTTGCAACCATAGACCGTACATTAACAGTTTACAGTTGCAACATTAACAGTCCATGTTTGCAACCACAGACCGTACATTAACAGTCTATGCTTGCAACCATAGACCGTACATTAACAGTCTATGCTTGCAACCATAGACCGTACATTAACAGTCCATGTTTGCAACCATAGACCGTACATTAACAGTCCATTCTTGCAACCATAGACTGTACATTAACAGTCCATGTTTGCAACCATAGACCGTACATTAACAATCCATGTTTGCAACCACATAGACTGTATATTAACAGTCTATGTTTGCAACCATAGACCGTACATTAACAATCCATGTTTGCAACCATAGACTGTACATTAACAATCCATGTTTGCAACCACATAGACTGTATATTAACAGTCTATGCTTGCAACCATAGACCGTACATTAACAGTCTATGCTTGCAACCATAGACCGTACATTAACAGTTTACAGTTGCAACATTAACAGTCTATGTTTGCAACACACCGATCTGCAGCACTCTGAAAGCTGCCATTTTAAACCAATGAGAAGAGACAAGACGGTGTATCATCTTCATAGCCATTGACCAGTTGACATTTGACACCAAAACGACACCAACCCGTGAAGGAAGATTGATTCCACGTCATGAGTGATACAGAGTGCACTGTAAAAAAAAAAAAATCAAATCATTATTTTTCTTATTATTATTTTGTGGAGTTTAGGAGCATTTTTGGGTAGCTTCAGCCCCCCCCCCCCTAAAATTGGCCTTACGACGTCCATGCTGCCTGCCTTTTAATTTCATTCCTCTAGTTTGCATTGCAGGCTTTAATCCGTTATAAATTACATCACTATGACATCATCAGGGTCATTTTCTTAGTTTCTGCCAGAGCCACAAAAGACTGTTTTTAGCGGCTTGTTACATTCTAACTGAGAATAACGAGGTCCTGGTTTAATCTGAAGCTGCACATCCAGCTGAACAGGTAGGTGTCAACCACCTTTAGCTAGCATGTTGGGAAATGGTCGTAACGTGCCTTCAAAGGCGGCGAAGCTGTCAAAATCCTAAATGGGCATGATTATTTTCAAACGGGTCTATTAAACTCTCACATCAAGATATCTGAACGAGCTGTTATTGGCTTTGGTGAGTACATTTACAGCCAGGTCAACGTCAGCTAGCTACAGCCCAGGATAGTTAGGTTCAGGGTTCTGCGTAAAGTGAAAATAATAACAATCAAAATAGTGAAACTATGTTAACATTATTATCACCTTTATTTACTGGCAGCCTATTTATAAGCCTTGGCACTGACATTGGATGTGACTACATACTGATCCTAAAAGCCCATGTTATTTAATATTTGCATAATACCATTTCACTTGCAATACCACCTCACCTTTGTAGTAATGGCCCTGGGGCTAAGCATTAAAGTAAGTTTTATCAGAATTATTGGTTTCTTTCCAGTTACTAAATTCAGTGTTTCAGTGTTATAAGGTAAAAGCTCACACTCACCTAGTGCCCTACACTCATTGTACATTGTTTTCAAATGCAGAAGGTTACTTATAGTATGTGACACACTGAGATCTGTCATATGGAATGCAGATAGAGAGTCTTGGTCATACATTTTGGCTACCATAATGTGGTTGTACTGTGTAGCCGTGTCATTTTTTATTATTATTTTGAACACCAAACAGCATGAGAGCAAGCAGCTACACACCTTCTTTAATCGTTTCAATAATGTAGCTTGGCAGACGAGCAATATTGTCATTTTTGGTGGAAGCCACCCCGCCCTCTCTTAATGCTGTTTGGACATGCCTGAGGAATGCCCTGCTTTGTTTACGACTGCTCAGCAGATTTGCAGAACTCATAAAACTGTGACTGACAATTTGATCATGAAAAAGGCTCAGTGAGACATTTTTTTTCTTGTAACGTTCATTTCACAATATCTTTGCAGCACCAAACCCTCCAGCAACTCACCATTCCCCCATGTGTCAGCTGAGGTGTTGATACAGTATTTTAATAACTGCTTTGGCTCAGTTTCAAACTCTAAATCCCACGTTCAGGCCTCAGAATTCAGACATCTCATATCAGCACTAGTTTGAATGAGCATCGTGCATATCACTGCAGCCTGCATCGCATGCATTTCTCCCCATTTTGACAGCAATTAAAGAATTGCTAGCTGCAATAAACTGACTAGTAAATAGACAATGATACATCAATTATTTTTTCCAGCTTCTCATATACAAGACTTTTCAGATTTTCCTTTTAATGATGATGAGGTGTTGGTTGGACAAAACAAGCATCGTAAAAGTGTCACTTTGGACTCTGGGTAATTGTGATGGACATTCTCATTATTTTCAGACTTTATACAAAACCATAAATTACTTAATGGAGAGAGTAATCAGCAGAATAATCCATAACGAAAATAATTAATTGCAGCCTTACGTTAAAAAAAGTAAAAGATACGCTTCACCTCATTCAACTAAAACAGTGAAATCCTGCTTTTCTATTAATGCACGGGTGAAATAAAACAATGATATATGTAGATAGTATAAGCCTCAGAGGGACTTTTTTTACACAAGGTTAGTCCTTTTACTTTTAATACTGATTTACTTTTACTTAAGTCATATTTTCAATGCATGTCTTTTACTCTTTAATTTTACGGTGTGGTATTAATACTCTTACACAAGTACATCTTCCTCCATCACTGCTTGTCAGTACCCATATTGATTACATAATTTTACTTGTCTTTACAGCACTACATGGTCTTGCACCAGCCCCCTTGTCTGAAATGCTTCAGGTCTTCTGGCACTGGTCTTTTAGTTGTCTCCGCGAGCAGAACAAAACATTTCTTTGGTTTCTATGCTCTGAGCCATTGGAGCGGTTTACTTGAAGATCTTTAAGTTATTACATTGAAAACCCACCTCTTTAACATGGGTTTTGATTACAATGTTCCATGGCCACTTTATTTCTAAAACGAATCATTTTATAGTATCTAAAATGTTTATCTAGTGTTCAGTTCATTGTAACATATTGTATTGGGTTTATTAATACATTTTTATCATTTTTAAGTACATATGGCCCAAAATATTTTGTTTACACATATGTACATTATCAGCTTGTGATTCATTTGTAAAGTACTTTGTACACCAGCCTGTAGGCTACTTTATTTGCTATACAAAGAAAGTTAGTTGATGAAATCATGGGTGTATGCAGAATGTCTTTAATGCCAAGACAGGAATTGGAAATGGCTCAATTTAAAATGATAGTGCAAACTGGTGGCTAAAATATGATCCGTCATTGTTGCGTAAACAGTTGTAATCTAGCAACTTAAGCCTTTCATACCACTAAAATGTAAAGCAACTTTAACTAAATGTAAAAGTCTACAACTAAACATTTGGTGGATATCTGCTGACAAGAGATTTGATAAATCTGCAACACACTGTATGTAAAACACAAAGTCACAGAAAGTGTGATTGCAACAATCTTTTATTGGTTAGGGTTTCAATGGAATAACATGAAGACTACATGGGGCATTCAGGAGCATGGCCCTGATGACATGCTAATAAATAGGAGAAACCGTCTGTATGTTAACTGTACAACAGTCAGTCACTTACACACAGAATGTCACATGGTTCGGAGATGGTCTCCAGTGGTGCACACACACAGAGAGACAGAGAGAGAGAGAGAGACACAGAGAGAGAGAGAGAGAGAGAGAGAGAGAGACACAGTAAAGTTTCCAGTCTTCATACAAAAATTACACCAAAGAATACAATGTGTGTACATGTAGCACACTAAATAACTGACATGAGCATCACTGGTGTCTCCCAAAAGTCAGGTCCCATTTGTCTAAAACAGTTCGACACGCAGCAAGACATCCTCCCCAAGCACAGTTACTTCAAAATATGTTCTTCTGGTTTGCTTTTTAGAAGGAAATTCTGTAACTTTTACAAAGAGTACACGCACTAGAGTAGCCACTGCACGATATTTCCTCAAATTGTTATCCCTATGCCAAAAAACAAAACAAAACAAAACAGGATACATTTGTTTAGATTTGATATTAAAGAGAAATGTAGCACCAAACTGGTCATAACGCTGCCTAACTACAGATGTACGCAGAACAGCTCCCTTTTAAACATTCAAAACATCCCTTCATTCACAGGAAATAAAGCCTCAGAAATAAATACTGCTTATACCAATAGTCCATACAGCTTTATTTGAAAACACTCACTCGCCAAATGTTTGAAACCAAAATTGCTTGTGTCAACTTCCTCAAAACTCCCTATGCATATCCAAATTTGAATGACTTCTACTCATGAACCCGTTTCAACATCCCGTTAAACTTTCTGCTCACCTACATCTCGCTCTCACACCTGACTCTTTGAGTAAGTACAATGCATCGAGCACTTACTAACATGTACCTTTGTTTTCCACATACTGTATCATCTGTGTCCCAGTCATAGCACAGTGCAGTGCCCGACAAAGCTCAGTTGTGTGCAAAATAGAAAAGTCCTTTCAAAACGCCTCCTTTGCATTGAGTTGGTCCCATATAACAGTTTTTCCAATCAGTGTGTGTGAACAGCAATACACATGCAAAAACTGATCAAAATGTACACGTCTCCCTTTCATTAGATCCTGTATACTGAAAAAAATGTTATCATTTACATCATTAATCAAGAAGCATGCACAGACCATTAGAATTACATCCTTGGGCTGAGAAATGTTAACACTTAAACTGGCAGTATGTTTTATTCTCCAGTTGTTGTCTTCCCTTCACATTAAAAAAATTACACCAAGAACGAGACTGGATTGTCTTTCTGATGTCCCAGAGGCCCAGCCTCCAGATACATGATGTTTGATTCAGTTTCCATTTATCTCCATGGGACCTCCTTTGGGTATGAGCAGGCTCATCCGGCCCGTGGTGCTGGCTGCACTCTTAATCACCTCCATCCATCTGTGAAGACAAGACAGCAGACACAGGTTTAAAACCGTCATTACGCGACTTTTAGGCTGACCTGTGGAGCGTACCGCAGTGTTCTGGGCATTAGAAACAAGTTTTATACCTTTCAAAGGTGTACTCGCTTTCTGCCCGGAAAAAGTAAACATGGGACTTGAACTGCAGCTTGAAGACGTACTCCTTGTGAATGCTGTCCGACTCTTCGGGGGTGCTGACCGTGTAACCGAGCAGGGGGAGGCTAGCCAGCGGGAAGTCATCCTGCAACCCGAGACAGACATGCTTTCTGAATATAGACACACTCACTTCACATGCATGCTTTTGATGTCTTTAATGTACTCCAGCAGAAATAATCGCAGGTTGCGTCTGCTGACCTGGTGAGTCTTGTAGAAGAACAAGCAGAAGTTGGTGAAAACAACCCAGAGTTTCTGCCAGCCATTACTGTTCTTGAACTTCCTCAGGAGGTAACCTGACAGCTGGTTCTACAGAAATATATCAAGGTTAGACAGTGATAAATGCATGATCGTAGCTGATGCTTTATCATAAACTCAAAAATAACAGTCAGTGATTTATGTCTGTGTGCAGGCGCTTGCTTGTGACATATTGCACGGATTACATAGAAACCGGTTGTGGATTACTTAAGGCTGTTAGTGTGGAGGCATGCTCGAACTCTAATTAATCATGTTTTCACTTCTGTCTCAAACCTGAGAGCTGTGGTTAGGGGTTTGTGTGCGTGTGTGCATGTGATTATCTTCCATTACTTCATTGTATTATTGTTATGTCAGGGAGTCATTAATATGTGATTGGATAAACTGGAATGGATTTTTTTATTTGTGTGCGGGTGCGCCAATCAGTTTGTTTTGTATCTTATGGAGGATAAGATGTGATATATCGATAAATAAACCAGTGTGAAATCTAAATATCAATCAAGGTTTTGACTGAATTTTTATTCGGTTATGCTTTCTATTGAGACTGAAGGGAGTAAATACAATAATTACACTTCTTCTAATCTATTGTGGCTCTAGTACCTGGTTCATGCGCAGATAATCAGCGAGCGAGAGGTTCTGGTTTCGGTACCAGCAAACATGTGTGATGGTGTTTGGTCTTTGGCCCTGACCGAGGAGATAGTGGGGAGGAAGCTCTGGTGAGATAGTCGGAGAGCCGTAGACTGAGATGGTGAAGAGACACAAAAGGAAGAAAGGGTGCAGAGAAAGTGTTAACATGTTAGCTTTAAGAGGAAGAAAAGGGGAAAAGAAAGAGCAGTTAGGAAGTCCTCCAGGTCTGTGGAGTGGGAATGTGTCAGAGAAGGTATTATATTAAAAATAATTAATATCCTATAATGGCATAAGGGATCAAGAACATGCTTCAGTCAAACAGTGTAGACAGTAGAAACACAGGATATTAACAGTCTCCAGGGGGGTGGGGGTGGGGGTGGGGGAAAGAAGGACATTAAAGGAAACTGAGGAAAAAAAAGGTTAGAAAGAAAAGACGAAACGCAGAGCTGGACCCAAGCGCGACGACAGTCCTTTGTTTCAAAACCACTAATGCAGTGCTGAATGTCATTTACGTGTGGGTAAAACTTATTGTCTGTGCTTTTGGAAACGTATTGTGTGTGCGCGTGTGCGTGTGCGTGTGCGTGTTTATGTGTAAATGGGCGTGTACGTGTGTCTAAATGTGGGCAGAGGAGGAGTACCTCCACCGCCTGGCTGTGATCAGACATAGACACACTGGTGTTGCGATGCCAGCACACATGCATGGTGGTGTTGGCGCGGTGGTGTGTCTGTCTGTCCAGAGATGTGCGGGAGGAGTTCATGTCGTCCTCTGACTCCTGCTCCAGTGAAACCTCATCAGACGATCCTGAGGGGGGAGGAAAGGGGAGGAGGAGGTGGGACAGGAAGTTGTTTGAAGGGAAGGACGGGATTGACTTTACATTTGAATGTGTGCCATATCCCAAGGAAAAAGCTTTTTTTTTATGTTATTCAGCTGAATAAAAGTATAAATAAAAACATTCATTAAGTATTGCAGTTGTTGCACACCTTTAGGTAATACATGGAGGCAATAGAAACTCTTACGGTTTGAGTGATCGCCGAGTCCAGCGTCAAAAAAGATGCTGGATTTCTCTTGGGACTTCTTGGCCATGTCAATAGCCATGTTTAGGTCTTCAATCCACTTCCCCATCTCCACTTGAGAGCTAAAATCACAAGTGATGACAGGTTGTATATGTGTAGGAGATAGTTAAGTCTTAATTTCTCATTTCTAGTTTTTTTAGTCAGGCGGTCCAGGGGAGAAAACCTGCAGCGGCCTGTGTCAAAAAGTTAAGACAGATTCAACTTTTGGAGAAACGCAATCCAGCGTCACACAGATGGGCCCTTTAAGTGACACGCCCACCGCCGCACAACCATGCAGCTAATCACTGGAATGCTTCATTGGTCTGAATGCGCCTAACTTGTAGAACAATAGAAAAAAAAATCACTTCACTCTCCCCCAGTCACTTTCTCACCTGGCAGCCACAACAATGGTCCTCTGAGCAGAGTAGATGGTGAAGCAGTGGGGGGAGACGACCACTCATTTTCACTTTCCTCAGCCTACAAACAAAAGAGAAACCAGAAAACAGAAGCTAATATTGGAAGCCTTCAATCTTAAAAACCACATTTGTTTACAAGAATGTTTAAGTTTAGGAATAACAA
The DNA here is from genome assembly GCF_008692095.1 of Etheostoma spectabile. Classification (NCBI taxonomy): domain Eukaryota; kingdom Metazoa; phylum Chordata; class Actinopteri; order Perciformes; family Percidae; genus Etheostoma; species Etheostoma spectabile. Next base: position 5,455 of record NW_022604218.1, on the reverse strand, counting down.
AGGGGAAACACAGTCGGAAAATGTCTGACTCAAGTCACAGACGGACCTGCCACGGAGCCTCTACTGAAACATCTGTATGCGTCTTCCGATACATCGTCCCTGAGCAAGACGCTTAACCCATAGTTGCTCCAGAGACGTGCGGCCTCTGACATACAGCAATTATAAGTTGCTTTGGATAAAAGCGTCAGCTAAATGTAATGTAACATCAGTTTGGCAAGAATTAATGTCTTGCTTACATTTTATCATTTTAGATGTCCATGGTTCAATTTTGGCTTGAAATACAACTCCAAATAGTTGCATCTAGTGGATTTTGCATCTTGAGCAATCTGAGGTTTTTGGTTATTTGTGTACACAAGCATGGGTATCCCAGCTGGCAGAGCTCAGAGGACTTACCGGTGTATCCAGCACTATGAGCTGCAGCCAGGAGTAAAGCAGAGACATGCAAAGTTAGGAGACCCAGGCCCTCCCTTCTCAACACACACATCACACGGAATACTGAAAAGCTACACATCTCTCCATCAGGTATCACTATTCTTTTAACAGTGTACTGGAGCTCTCCGGTACTGATAAAGGCAACAAGGGCCAAAAGTTAGAAAAGGTGAACTGGAGCTATACACTCACGATCATGCCGTGAAGGGGCAGCTGGCCATGCACTTTGAACTGATTGGTCGCTGTAACACCTTTGCTTGTGTAGAGGAGCATGTCTGAGAACTGAGAAGACAACGGAACAAACATTTAGAGTGCTTTATACGTACAATGATTATAAGTGTTGAAGCTTTACTTACAGTTTAAGAGCAGCAGTAGATTGTACTTACCAGGAAAAAATCCTTTGCTGCAGTCCTTTCTTGGTAAGCTTGTATAGACATCCCTCTCGTATGAACTCCAAAACAGCAGGTTGTCAGTTAGCCAGTTTCCCAGCACCCCCTACCCTCGGCTCCATGTCGGTGTGCACACCCTGCCTGGCGCTGTTAAGTTCTCTATACCAATCAGGTCTCTCTGCAGCTCTGTTAGCTTCTGGAAATTCTCCAGTCGGATGAGCGACTGCTCTGGAGCTGAGTGGCTATCTCAGCCACTTCCTTCAGAGCCTCTGGAAGGAAATAAAATCATTAATGTCTCTAACCATCTCAACAGAGCGAAGAGAAGTTTATTTTAGAAACTCACTCAATTCATTTTGAGAAACAAACTTTTTGTACTAAAAAGTTATCAATACTTATATTTATTTTAGTTGTTTTTTACATGTTTTATGCAAAATTACTTATTCAAAATGTTTTTGCATTATTCATTGTAGAGAAACTCTAAACTAAATCATATGAGAGTCGACTAAGAATTCCTTTAATCTATGACAGGCCTAATTCTTAATAATGTAAAAAAAAGTAAAGTAAACCCACAAAATATCCAGCTAAGTACTAGTCCAATCTCTGGAAAAAGTGAGACGCAGCATCTACAACATGTGCGGACTTTTGTTACATTCACTCTCTCGTCACTTTGTAGGAAAGCACATTGCTATCGCCAGAGTGACAACTTTGTTCTGCTTATTTTCTGTGTAACATTAGGGCATGTTGGATGCAGCCAAACTGCGTCTCCGCTCCCACTGCAGGGAGACTTTTTTGCAGAGAGAACTGATAACGGCCCGGGAGATGGACAGTCTCGATACTGGCGTCACCACCAGTTCTTGGCCGTCTGCTTGGTGTGTCAGAACCTTATTGGAAACTCACCCTTGCAGGAGTCATGATCACGGTGGGTGGGAGAATAATGCTTGCACAGTCTCTCCAGGATGAGTTTGTAGTGCATGAGGCGTTGGATGGGCTTGAGCAGGAATGTGTTGAGGGGCAAGTAGCAGACTTTCTGCAGCTCAAACTCTTTGTACACCGTCTCAAGCTTCTTCAGCCTCTTGGTGGCTTTCTCCAGCTCTGTTAACACCTCATCATGTTTCTGCAGGAAGCTGGTGAATTCCTAAGAACAACAAGAATCACATACAGCATGAAATTAAAGGACATTCTCTGTGTTACTCAAACTTGTAAGGGAGAGGCAATGTTAATCAGAGAACTAACAATGCATTCTTACTTTTAGAGCACACATGTTCCTCAGCATCACAATCACCATCCTCTGGTAGTCCCCTTGACGTGAGCATTAGAGCGTCCCTCCCTGAAGAAACGGGACAGACTTGGTCTTTATTTATTAGCATCATATCAGAGGCTTCCACATCACCACCACCTCATCATCATCATCCTCATCATCATCCTCATCATCATCATCACATCATCATATCTCATCATCATCATCACACTGTAGGAGCACCTACCAGAGAGCCAACCTCTGGTCTAACGCCTTGAGAAAGCCTCGATGGAACTCATAGATGGGGTCTATGTTGGAGAAGAGGAGGGTCATCAGGCCTTCGGGCATGGCGTTTTCTTTGATCACAGCGCTACGAAACCACTGGGAACAGGAGAGGGACAACACGCTATTAATGCACATACCCACCTTATATATAGACTGGTATGTACACATGGTGATGCATGACAACGACAAGTCGGGTTTATGAGTTGTGGTTCAAACATGAAAAGCACATTGCCCCTTTCCAAACTTTTTAGTGGTTTAGTCTCCAACAAATAATGACTAACACACTGTATATAAAAAAGAAATAGAAAAGCAACCAAAGTATACCAGAGAAAAAGAAAGAATTTGGGAGTTGCAATGTTCAAATGTGTTGAGAGTTTGTTGGAAGAAACTCCAGATTTCTTTACTCCGTTTAAAAGACATATTACACAAAATCTCACAGCTGTTCACGCAAAGAAAGTCATCATTTACTCTGGTCTCTGCCATTATAAGTCCTTTCTGGCTAGAGGCTGGTTCCTAATGATTTGCTGTAAGTACTTTAATTAGAAATTACATTTAGCTGTGTCAAAGTACACAGAGCAACAGAGGATAAGATGGCTATCTATAAAGGTTAGGCTGGTTTAGCAGTTAGTGTGAGGCGGCTGCCAGGAGTGAATACTGTATTCTAAAAAACTGATGATTCAGGGGCGCCCGGATAGCTCGGTCAGTATCCTGGTGGATTGACATCATGAACAAAGTACATATATGATGGAAAGAATTTTCATGATGGGAAGGTGAATCTTGTACATGGCCTTGGTAAATCCAATCAAAAAAGTAAGTAAAAAAAAAAAGAATAAAAATACTCCAACAGTGATAACTCGAGGTCTTTCAGGTACGTCCGCTCTGTGGTCAGAATCTCTTTGGCAATGAAGTAGGCCTTGTCGGGGGATATCGCTGAGGGAGAAGAGGGACAGACGTTTTAAAATTGAGTGTCTTTCTGAAATAAAGACAGATTCAGCATCTGCATGACCTATTTCTCGCTTAAAATGTTTTCAGAAACACATTTGTCTTTTTTGTAAAATATGAGATTGTATTCCGAACAAGACGCCGTGACTGTCTGGCTTTAAAATACCGGAGCTGCCAGTTTTCATTTTGGGGCAATAATACAGATAGCACTGCACGCTGTTATGGAGACGTATTACGTCTTCCACACGCACAGAACGTACGGTCAAGTCCGTGTCGTTTTGGTGTGTTCCAAGGTATTTTTTTTGGGACCAACTCGGGGAGACTGTCAGTTTGACTGCCTTCCGCAACGGCCGGCAGTCGGGTTGGTGTTTCAGAGCCTTTAGACATCAGTCATATTTTTAAATTTCCAGTTAGCTTTTAGCAGTACCTAATGTAGAGCCCTGTAGCTTTTTAAAATTCTTAATTTCGTGATTCCGCCATGATTTTGTTATCACGGAAACTATGGGCTCTACATTAAAGCTGCCATTAATCTGTGAGTGGTCCCAAAAAAAAAAAAAAAAAAAAAAAAACCACTAGCACCAGGCTAAACAACTTTTCTTGGGGAGACCCTGTACTCTTTAAAAAGGGTTGTGAGGTTGGCGGGGTGGAGGGTGGCATGTAAGCAGTGTACCTTCCTCCTGCCCTCTTCCTCCTCGTCTAGCTTGGCATTGCTGCCACTCGTTTAGGATGGGGCTTTGCAGGGGCGACGGAGCTTGGCCTGGCAGGCTGAGGGTCGACATCTGGAAGGAGGGCGACAGGCAGAGGGCATCTTTGGAGTTGAAGGGTGAGACCTGAGGGCTGTCCACGACTGTATCTGTGGAAGAGGAAAAAACAGCAATTCAAAATTGAATAAAATTAAGCTCTAAATTATGCAAGTCAAATATATACCATTCTTAAAATTAGATTACAGTGCAAGGGTTGGGGAAGTAAAAAGAATCATGAAGGGAAAGGACTCTTCCCAAACAGGACAGCAGGATCTTTTGAAAGGGTGGACTTTAAAATCATACTCTCACAAGAAGTGCAACTTAACACAATAGCACATTTGTAACAATGCTATAATATGTTGCATACAGTCAAATATATAACTTTATCTTTATATAAACCTGATTTTCCAGAATTAGGTCATTTCCTCACAGAAAGGAACACATGCTGCAAATTTTAAAATAACAAGCGGGATGGTTCATCACACACATCGACCACAAATTAAAGGGAAGACGACAGAGTAGACCAAAGCAAATAATGGTTCCCACATCTTTCCCTGCCATTGTTTCAGAGCCCTCTTCAAGAAGGACAAATGATGTATTACAAACTTATACAAGCCTGGCTCCATTTCTGAGAACTGGCTCTTCTACTTTGTTCTGCCTGTGTGCTTTGCTACACAACAATCAGAAGACAAAATAAGCAGATGAAATGTTAGGGTACTCTCTTGACTGAACACAGGTCACCACAGCTGTTCTTCCACTTCTATTAGAGAGAAGAAAAAAGGAGTGGGGGAAGGCCAAGAAGAAAAAAAGAAAGAAAAAAAAAGTCCTCTCGACCCGGAAATAATGCTCACACGCAAAGACTTTCAGGAATGTGGTTTGTCTGGAGGCTAATAGTTGTTTATAGTTCATCTGAAGTGCCTCACAGGGAATGACCGAGAGGGGAAGAGAGTATATGTCAGGCTCCAGAGCAGCAGGACGAGAGCTGCTGTGGAATGATTGGCACAAAGCCTGCGCAAAACAAGGAGCACACAGACTCAGCTGGAACTAGGTCGAGGAATTGTTTACGAGTCCGACCACCCCCCACAAAAGTTTGCTGCCCTTAAATATAAAGGCAACATGCATCGACTTGTTGCATTTAGGCTTCTTTTTCTTACTTTACAATGACGAGCACTCCATATTAATAGTATAATTAACTTTTCTACAAGGACACTCCAATCCCTAAAATAAAAAAGAATGGCTAATGTGAGGAGCAGTCAGCAAAGACCATTTGAGGTAGTATGCATATTTGCTTCAGCATGTGAAGCAGAAGAATTGTATACACAACATCTCAGTCTGGGGTCTGGAATACAACACCAACCCTAAAGGGTCACTTTCTCTTCACATGTGAACACTACAATAGGATTTGGGCCCAAAGACAGATTGCAGGTTAA
>NW_022604217.1:0-43393 GCF_008692095.1 Etheostoma spectabile | reverse complement strand
CCCTTGTCTGTAAATGTCTCTGATATTGTCTTACACAGTATATTTTTAATGTTAAGACATTGTGGTTTTATTGTCATTTTGTGGTTTGGTCCGCTTTATTTTGAAAGCGCTGTCTTCTTCTTCTTGTATTTTGTTTGACGCTACACTTCCTGTTACACACTCTTTTCCATGTGGTGCTCACGCATCGTCGGAGCGAAGGTAAACCTGTTAACATGTTTGTAGTTTACATATTTGTCAATTTGAGTCTTTTAAGAGAAGGTTTACCTTGCGATTTACCTTATTAATCTTTTAATGTTTGCACATGGTATTTCTAAGAGCTCCAACTGTGAGGACGTGTCTAGAAAGCATACTAGCTAATGGACAGACACTTGATTAGCGCCCTTGGAGAGCGGAATAAGGTATGATTAATATGTGAATGTGATTAATATGGGAAGATGATTTAATATATGTATTGTTTGTGAATCTACATTGAAACTTTTTGTACTTCTGTTCTCTGTAGTTTTCACGGTGTTTATATGGTGCCTGGTGCTCCTTAAGAGGAAGAATAAATTGACACCCGTTTGAAACTCTCTGCGTCCGAGTCCATGAATCCGAGGGGCCGCTACAGTGAAAACTTACCGGTACACCAGCCCTGCCATCCCTGGTGAGAAGCTGACGCCATCACGTCCGTGGTCCAACTACCAACGGATACTAGCCAGTCTACGTCGCTTACATCCAACTACTGCACCCAGGCAAGACTTAAAATGGACAGCGTGCTTAAGGTACAACTACAGTCGTAAAAAGAGACACTGGATGCCAAGCAGCTAAGCTGGAAGAGAACAATTTCTACACACGCAAGTTTACAGCATAACTAAAGGGACTTAAATAATAACATGGTGTTGTAAAGTCAAATTAACTTGCAAGCTAATTCCCAGTTCCTAACACTTCTAAAATGGTGACTATATTAAGAAACTGGCCCATGTGCTTGTGTCATGTCTAGGTATGAAAAGGTTTAAGGGTGAAATTTGTTGTTACTGTTTTATGCTAAAAATCTTTTGAATGTCCATAATCTGTTAATGCTTGACATAAACGTTACTCTGTGGTAAAAGATAACTACAGCTTACAAGTGTAAATTCAAGCATAAGACAATCAAAGGCTAAACACGACTTAAAGCAGTAGCGCAAACCAACAAGATGTCACATAAAGACACACCATGCAGGTCCAGCTCACGTGAAAGAAAGTTAACAGAGAAAGGCCAAGAGATGCATGACCAAGACATCCGAAAACGTGAGAAAGCATTTAACAAGGCCTATGACTCTTGGAAGCTGATAGCAAGGGAGACTAGGACAAAATTAAAAACCCTCTGTTCATTAGAAGACCTTAATGAATTACAGCAAGACATTGAAGCAAAGCATAATGACGTAGGCCAGCAGTATGAACCTATCCTACGTAACAGTAACACCACACCAAAGATTGTAAAGAAAATGGATGCCTGTGTTACGCTAACAAAAGACATTTGTGAACTCATAAGTAACCGTCTAGAGACTATTAACCGAGATTTTAATGACCAACTTGAGAAGAAATAGTAAGAGAAATATTAAACAAAGATGGATATGGGTCTGTCTTGGTCATACCAAAACTGAAACGGTGAGCTCTGCCAGTACCCACAGCAGTAAAGCAGATGCACAAGCAGAGCTTGCAGCTAAGCTGGAACAATCAAAAGCCATGAAAGAAATCCAAGCGCAGCAAGCACATCTTCACAAGTTAGAAGGTGAATGGAAACTTAAAGAGGCAAACATGTTGGCAGCTATGAAACAAAAAGAGGTGGAAATGCAACAACAGTTGGAACAAGAGAGAGCCAAATTGCAGCAGTTACAAGCAGTAAAAGATGTCGCCATAGCAGCAGCTCGTGTGAGAGCATATGACGATTTTGAAAGTCTTGAGAACCATGATGAGATTAATGACAACATTAACTCTGCTCTGTACAGAATGGAAACTGAACCTCGATTAAATCCTGATGCTGCATCATTCCAACCTCACCAAGCTGTTCCTGAAGTGACAATGACTCAAGAGTCCGTCAGTCTAGCCCAAGCAATCGCCAGCTCATTAAGCATGAACCGCTTGCCAGTCCCTGAACCAACCACGTTTAGTGGTAACCCTTTACAGTTTACAGATTGGAAGATGTCATTCATAGCTCTTATTGACAGAAAACCCCTCCCACCAAGTGAGAAGATGTTTTATCTCAAAATGTATCTCGCAGGGGAGGCGCGCAAAGCTGTAGAAGGTTTCTTTTATCGAGATTCAGAGAGCGCATACAATGGAGCATGGAAAGTCTTACAAGACAGATATGGGAACCCGTTCATCATACAAAGGCTTTCAGAGATAAACTCATGAGATGGCCAAAGATCAACACAAACGATCCACTAGCATTACAAGAGTTTGCTGACTTCCTCCAAGTCTGCACTGAGGCGATTCCACACGTCAAAGGTCTAGCTATTCTTAACGATTGTGAGGAAAATCACAAGTTGCTCAAAAAACTACCAGAATGGATTGTACGCAAGTGGAGTCGAATTGTTGTAGAGGAACTTGACACATCCGAAAGCTATCCAGATTTTGCATGCTTCACAAAGTTCCTGAGTAAAGAAGCACGGATAGCCTGTAATCCTATTGCTTCTCCGTTGTTGATACATTTTAAGGCCACAGACAAAAGATCACCAAAGAGAGCCAAAGCTCTCAACACAAACACACAGACAAAGAGTTTTGCTCAAGAGAAACAAGAAACAAGTGGCAGTAAATCAAAATCACCTTGCTCTGTCTGTAAAAGTGAAGGTCACATCATCACCAAATGTCCCACCTTTGCAGAGAAGAGTGGTGAAGACAAAAAGGCATTCATCTATGAAAATCGGCTCTGCTTTGGATGCTTGAGGAAGGGTCACATGACTAAAGATTGTAGAAGGCGACACACATGCAACATATGCAGTTATCGTCACCCAACCTGCTTGCATGAAGACAGAAAACAAAGACCTGCGGAAGTAACAACGAATAGCTCAACTTCCACAGAAACCATGCAAGCTTGGAAACGCACAAGGTTGTATCCCATGCATCAACACAACGCGCTTCTGCGACCTCAAGTATTGTCCCAGTCCTTGTGTCTTCAATACAAGAGCCACACAGAGAAGTACTTACATACGCGATATTGGACACACAGAGTGACTCAACGTTTGTTTTAGAAGACATACTTGAAAAACTGAATGTTGATGCCCAATCAGTAAAACTGAAACTGAGTACTATGACGGCTATTGACACAATCATATCTAGCAAGAGTGTCCATGGTCTACAAGTTCGAGGACTGCATTCTAAGAACCACATCCAAATACATCAGGCCTACAGTCGTGACTTTATCCCGGTGGACAAGTCCTATGTCCCAACAAAAGAAACAGCATTACTGTGGCCTCATCTCAGACATTTGGCAGATAAACTGCCACCCCTTCAAGACTGTGATGTAGGGCTCTTGATTGGATATGACTGTCCAGCAGCACTAGCTCCCCTTGAAGTTATCATTGGGGATAAAAATCAACCATTTGCACAGAGATCAGAACTAGGATGGAGCATCATAGGCTCATCAAACCCTCACCTAGACAGACAAGGAAGTCAAAGCTTTGTGCACCGGCTCACAGTAAAAGAACAGTCAAACCCATCAGCGACAGATGTTCTAAAAGCCCAAAAATCAGACTTCATCGAGAGAACTTATGAAGATAAATATGTGTCCCAGAATGATGTTCATTTCATACAGTTCCTCAGTAACAGCAGCTTGAAGGATCAGCCTTCAACCCGGCGTGGTTGCCTTTCTGTCATTGCCTCACTTTATGACCCACTTGGATTCATCGCTCCATTCAGTCTAACTGGAAAACATGTTCTTCAAGAGCTGTGTCACAGAGGCATCGGATGGGATGATCCACTCCCAGAAGACATGAGACCACGGTGGGAGGATTGGATAAATGGACTTCACAAGTTGAAAGAGGTTTCAATTCCGAGATGTTACCACCCATATGACTTTAATAACATTGTCAGAGTAGAGTTGCACCATTTTGCCGATGCCAGTTGCGTAGGATACGGTGCATGTTCTTACCTGAGGTACAAAAATGACAAGAATGAAGTGCATTGCAGTCTCGTGTTTGCGAAAGCAAGGGTTGCACCCTCGAAGGTCACAAGTATCCCGAGGCTAGAACTCGCAGCAGCTGTGGTTGCTACAAAAGTCAGTGTCATGTTAAAAGGTGAACTTGACATAAAAATTGATGAAGAGGTTTTCTGGACAGATTCACAAGTTGTGCTTGGGTACATTAATAATGATGCTCGTAGGTTCCACATATTTGTTGCAAACCGTGTTCAGCTGATAAGGGATAACAGTGACCCCAGTCAGTGGCACTATGTGGACACGGCAGAAAACCCTGCAGATCATGCTTCACGCGGTCTTTGTGCTTCAGGCATTCATTCCACAAACTGGCTGAGAGGACCAAAGTTTCTCTGGGAGCATGAATTATCTCTAACACCCAGCGCTCCATCAGAATTACTCGTTGGTGATCCAGAAGTCAAGACAATTCAAGTGCTTGCAACAGAAGTCAAAGACTATAATGACATTCTCAAACGTCTAAGTCAGTTTTCCTCCTGGACAACAATTCTTAAAGTAGTTGCAAGAATCAAGAGGCTGGGGCCTAAAAAGAAACAACACAGTGAGTATGTGACTGTTGAAGAGCGTGAGAAGGCTACAGATGAAGTGATTAAGATCGTACAGCAGCAAGCCTTCCCTCAAGAGATAAAGATGCTTCAGAGTAAGAAAGACCTTCCAAAATCAAGCTCGCTTTTCCGGCTCGACCCTATCTGGTCTGAAGGACTCCTCCGTGTTGGTGGGAGATTGAAACAGTCATCGCTCGGCCACAAAGTCAAGCACCCAGTCATCTTACCAAATAACAGTCACATTACTAAGCTGATCGTGTCCCATTTCCACGCTAAGACATGCCATCAGGGTAGAAGCCAGACTTTAATGGAGCTTCGTGTCAATGGATTCTGGGTAATTGGTGGGAGCAAGTTGATTGCTAAGATCATACACACTTGTGTGTTTTGTAGGAAACTGCGACGACCTACAGAAAGACAGCAAATGGCTGAACTTCCCAAAGAACGTGTCGAAGCCTCAGCACCTTTCACATATAGTGGCATGGACTGTTTTGGCCCTTTCATTGTAAAGAAAGCCCGCAAAGAATATAAAAGATACGGCTTGATTTTAACCTGTTTGTACTCAAGAGCTGTTCACATTAAAATGCTTGAAGATTTGTCAACAGACTCATTCATTAACTCATTGAGATGCTTCATCAGCCTAAGAGGAGCTGTTCAGCAACTACATTGTGATCAAGGCTCTAATTTTGTTGGTGCCAGAAATGAGCTCAAGGAAGCACTTAAACAATGTGACACTAAGCTACTGGAAATCTTCTTGACTGAGAAGCAGTGCAAATTTGTTTTTAATGCTCCTTCTGATAGTCAGGCAGGCGGTGTATGGGAACGCCAGATCAGAACTGTTAGAAACGTGCTGAATGCTACCTTTGCACAGTGCCCAGGTCGACTCGATGACGCCTCCCTTAGAACATTGTTATATGAGGCCATGGCCGTTGTTAACAGCCGCCCGTTAACAGTGGATGGAATCAATGATCCTCTGGCACTGGAGCCAATAACACCGAATCATCTCATCATGATGAAATCTAAAGTTGCTCTTCCTCCTCCTGGAGTATTTGTCAAGGAGGACCTGTATGCTACAAAAAGATGGAGAAGAGTTCAGTATCTTATTGAACAGTTTTGGAGCCGCTGGAAAAAGGAGTATTTGTTGAACATATCCCTGAGACAGAAATGACACTCACCTCAGCGCAACCTCAAAGTGAATGACATTGTCATCATTAAAGATGACAACCTCCCAAGAAATCAGTGGCAACTTGGACGAGTCATTGAGACTGTTCAAAGCAGTGACGGCTTAGTTCGTCGAGTTAAAGTGCGAGTTGGGGAAAGGAAATCTCATAAAAAACAAGATCCTCCATTCAAACCCTCAGTTATTGAGAGACCAATCAAAAAATTGGTACTCCTCCTTGAGAACTGATTAGAAGTGATTGACAACACTACACACATTGATGCTCTACTGTTACACTTCTGATAGCTATTCATTTCTTAGTCCAGAAATCCTGTACAATTCATTTACTCTTTTTGTATTTGTTTATTCATTGCACTAGGATTTGGTGGGAGTGTAAATGTCTCTGATATTGTCTTACACAGTATATTTTTAAATGTTAAGATATTGTGGTTTTATTGTCATTTTGTGGTTTGGTCCGCTTTTATTTTGAAAGCGCTGTCTTCTTCTTCTGGTATTTTGTTTGACGCTACACTTCCTGTTACACACTCTTTTCCATGTGGTGCTCACGCATCGTCGGAGCGAAGGTAAAACCTGTTAACATGTTTGTAGTTTACATATTTGTCAATTTGAGTCTTTTAAGAGAAGGTTTACCTTGCGATTTACCTTATTAATCTTTTAATGTTTGCACATGGTATTTCTATGAGCTCCAACTGTGAGGACGTCAGGCTAGAAAGCATACTAGCTAATGGACAGACACTTGATTAGCGCCCTTGGAGAGCGGAATAAGGTATGATTTAATATGTGAATGTGATTAATATGGGAAGATGATTTAATATATGTATTGTTTGTGAATCTACATTGAAACTTTTTGTACTTCTGTTCTCTGTAGTTTTCACGGTGTTTATATGGTGCCTGGTGCTCCTTAAGAGAAAGAATAAATTGACACCCGTTTGAAACTCTCTGCGTCCGAGTCCATGAATCCGAGGGGCCGCTACACAGACTAGCAGCTAGCTTCTACAGCTAATGTCCACAGCCCAGACTAGCAGCTAGCTTCTACAGCTAATGTCCACAGCCCAGACTAGCAGCTAGCTTCTACACACCTAATGTCCACAGCCCAGACTAGCAGCTTGCTTCTACACCTAATGTCCACAGCCCAGACTAGCAGCTAGCTTCTACAGCTAATGTTCACAGCCCAGACTAGCAGCTAGCTTCTACAGCTAGGGTCCACAGCCCAGACTAGCAGCTAGCTTCTACAGCTAATGTCCACAGCCCAGACTAGCAGCTAGCTTCTACACCTAATGTCCACAGCCCAGACTAGCAGCTAGCTTCTACAGCTAATGTCCACAGCCCAGACTAGCAGCTAGCTTCTACAGCTAATGTCCACAGCCCAGACTAGCAGCTAGCTTCTACAGTTAATGTCCACAGCCCAGACTAGCAGCTAGCCTCTACAGCTAATGTCCACAGCCCAGACTAGCAGCTAGCTTCTACAGCTAGGGTCCACGGCCCAGACTAGCAGCTAGCTTCTACACACCTAAGTAGCCCGTATGAGCAGATGTATGAGAATTAATTTAGCCAGTCTCATACATACGTTGTCCTAGGGAAAGGGGGGGCAATTAATTTTCCCAAGGGGCCACATGAGAAACAGGGGCTGTTGTGGAGGAAGTATCAAGGTAGTAAGTATTAAAAGCTAAATGTACAATGTATACGTCGATGTACATGTCACACGGAGGCCACTTGGAGAGATACCTGCTGCTGTACAAGCTGCTGATCTTTAGCTCATTAGATTGTCAGTAAGCTCCATCTAGTGGACAGAGAGTAGAACTCCATCATCTGATGGGGGACTTCTCTCACACTGACTGGGTCCAAGAGTGTATGGCTGCAGCCTGGAGCGTCCCATGTCATGCCGTTCCACCTGGCATCCCCGAGCTTGTACTTTACAAAATAAAAGATTGCATCTGGAATAAAAAACTTTAAAAAAGAGGCTAGCTCTCTTACTTTTCAAAGTAAAAGCTCATGTCAACTATCATGCTAATAAATGAAATACTTGAAATATAAATATTTTTTTAAATATTTAAAAATACATGTCAGTCTCTAAAATAAATGCAGATTATAGGCAAACTAAGACTCCTGGGACCAGGTTGGACTGGTTCTGACGTCTCTCTGACTCTGAAGTTATGAAGACGTCACAGCGTCATCGGATCAAATGCACACCGACACCAGAAATTCATACGTTGTAGAATTATTCTATTAATGTCAAGAAGTAACACAGATGTAGAAGAAAGACATCCCTTTATACGTATATCTGGTGAGGGGAAATTCACATTGTTCACTCAGTTTGGTACATTTAATACACACTGGACAGTGAGGTATTGGCAGAGGTGGAAAATAATAAAATACATTACTTACGTTACTGTATTGAGCAGTTTTGTTGTGTATTTTTCAAGTAGTTTTCAAAATGTACTTGATTTTAAATGAAGGATTGTATTTTGCTACATTACAAATCCTATCGTTACTGAGTAAAAAGAAGTTAGACTAATGAAAACTGAAAGCTAGAAAAATAATAAATCCCACCGTCTATAACCACTACACCAGACCTGGGCTTTCTTTTTTGTGCCATTGTATGCAGCTTCTTCTTCTCTGGTTGCAAGGTGCAATTAAAAAGACGTAAAAGAAGTGTAACGTGAGGGAGCGGTCGGACCCATGGATGTATTAAGAGAACGGTCTGACCCCTGTGGCGGCGAGCTGAGAACTGAACGGGAGACATTAACATGGACGGGAATCAGCTGTTATCCTTCAAAAACATCAGCTCATGGGAAAGAAAGAGAGGTCGATACAGAGTGCCGAGGTTTTAACCAAACATGTACCAACATCGCCACAACACTACGCCATTTTCTGAAGGGGAGTTTCTAGTTACTTTTCAGGTTTTTACCCTTCTTGTCCAATGAAAACCACGTATCTCCAGATGTGTGTTGATGATGAATGTTTGTGATAAACTGAAGTATGATGTCACAAGAGTGTTGTAAAAAAGAATAAATCTGTAAAATAAGAAGAAACTAAATGTCAAAGTTCAACTCAGTTCAGTTTATTTAAGAAGAAGACAGATCAAATTAATAAAACAAAGGATTATACATGGGTTAAAAATCACAGAATTAGCCAAAAGCTCGCAAACCTCCCCCTGAACACAATCAGCTGTTCTCATGGCACAGGGAACATTTCACCAGTAGAAGGAAAAATGGATTCAATACAATTGCAGCAAATTTTGGACGCTAACTTGATGCCATCAGTGAAAAAGCTGAAGTTAAAGAGAGGACGGCTACAAATGGATAATGATCCTAAACACACCTCAAAACCACGGGGGATTACATCAAGAGGCGTAAACTGAAGGTTTTGCCATGGCCTTCACAATCTCCTGACAACATAATGTAAAGCAGTGCGTGACAGACAGCCCAGAAATCTCAAAGAACTGGAAGACTTTTGGAAGGAAGAATGGGCAAAAATACCTCCAACAAGACTTAAAAACTCTTGGCTGGCTACAAGAAGGGGCCCAAAACCCAAACTTTTGTCCAAACTTTTGCAGACGTCATTTTTTTGTTTTCAGTTATTTTGAAAGTGTAAATGATGGAAATAAAATCTAACTTTTTGTGACATATTATACATATGTCTAATCTGCCATTTGATGCCTTTTGGAGATTTTTCCATCTTCTCTTGGCATCTTTACAGTGAGGAAAATAAGTATTTGAACACCCTATTTTGCAAGTTCTCCCACTTAGAAATCATGGAGGGTCTGAAATTGTCCTCGTAGGTGCATGTCCACTGTGAGAGACATAATCTAAAAAAAACATCCAGAAATCACAATGTATGATTTTTTTTAACTATTTATTTGTATGATACAGCTGCAAATAAGTATTTGAACACCTGTCTATCAGCTACAAATCTGACCCTTGAAGACCTGTTAGTCTGCCTTCAAAATGTCCCCCCCCCCCACTCCATTTATTATCCTAAATTAGATGCACCTGTTTGAGGTTGTTAGCTGCATAAAGACACATGTCCACCCCATACAATCAGTAAGAATCCAACTACTAACATGGCCAAGACCAAAGAGCTCTCCAAAGACACCAGCGACTAAATTGTCCACCTCCACGAGGCTGGAAAGGGCTACGGGGACATGTCCAAGCAGCTTGGTGAAAAAAGGTCCACTGTTGGAGCAATCATTAGAAAATGGAAGAAGCTAAACATGACTGTCAATCTCCCTCGGACTGGGGCTCCATGCAAGATCTCACCTCGTGGGGTCTCCTAAGAAAGGTGAGAAATCAGCCCAGAACTACAGGCGAGGAGCTGGTCCAGGACCTGAAAAGAGCTGGGACCACCGTTTCCAGGGTTACTGTTGGTAATACACTAAGACGTCATGGTTTGAAATCATGCATGGCACGGAAGGTTCCCCTGCTTAAACCAGACCATGTCAAGGCCCGTCTTAAGACCAACGACCATTTGGATGATCCAGAGGAGTCATGGGAGGAAGTCATGTGGTCAGTTGAGAACAAAATAGAACTTTTTGGTCCTAATTCCACTAACCGTGTTTGGAGGAAGAAGAATGATGAGTACCATCCCAAGACCACCATCCCTACTATGAAGTATGGGGGGGTAGCATCATGCTTTGGGGGGGGTTCTGCACAGGGCGACTGCACTGTATTAAGGAGAGGAGGACCGGGGTCATGTATTGCGAGATTTTGGGGAACAACCTCCTTCCCTCAATTAGAGAGACTGATCTAGAGAAGATCTATGTGGAGGGGGGGGCAAAATCCCTTCTGCAGGGTGTCAAACCTGGTGAAGGACTACAAGAAACGTTTGACTACTGGAATTGCAAACAAAAGCTGCTGTGCCAAATATTAACATTGATTTTCTCAGGTGTTCAAATACTTATTTGCAGTTGTATCATACAAATAAATAGTTAAAAAAAACATACATTTCTGGATTTTTTTTTTTAGATTATGTCTCTCCCAGTGGACATGCACCTACGATGACAATTTCAGACCCCCCGTGATTTCTAACTGGGAGAACTTGCAAAATAGCAGGGTGTTTAAATACTTATTTTCCTCACAGTATGCACATTAATAAAAATTTTACCTGGGGTTCCCAAACTTTCAAACCCCACCATAGTTATTGTTTTTTTCTTGAAGCTGCACTTTCACGTGTCTCTTTGTAGTTTTGCTTATTTAAAGCTAATGTATTTGTTCAGACTATTTCGGCTTCTCTCCGGTGTGAACACGTTGGTGAGATTTAAGGCTACTTCTCTGAGAAAACATTTTCCCACAGTGTTCACACGAGTACGGCTTCTCTCCGGTGTGAACACGCCGGTGTATTTTAAGATTACCGCGCTCAGAAAATGTTTTACCACATAGATCACAGCTGTACGGCTTCTCTCCAGTGTGAACACGTTGGTGAGATGTAAGATTACTACTCCGTGAAAACATTTTCCCACAGTGTTCACACCAATACGGCTTCTCTCCAGTGTGAAGACGCTGGTGAGCTTTAAGGCCACCAATCTGAGAAAATGTTTCTCCACAGTGTTCACACCTGTGCGGCTTCTCTCCAGCGTGAACAAGCTGGTGTCTTTTAAAGTCACAATTATCAGTAAAGGTTTTACCACATAGATCACAGCTGTACGGCTTCTCTCCAGTGTGTCTGCGCTGGTGACGTTTAAAGCCACTACTATTAGTAAAGGTTTTCCCACATTGATCACACCGGTACGGTTTGTCTCTGGTGTGAACACGTCGGTGGATTACTAGGCTCTCCTTCCTAACAAAGGTTTTACCACATAGATCACAGCTGTACGGCCTCTCTCCAGTGTGACTGCGTTGATGTAACGTTAGGGTTTTCTTCAGTGTGAAAGCTGCACCACATTGATCGCACCGGTACGGTTTCTCTCCGGTGTGAACATGTCTGTGGATTACTAGGCTATCCCTCCTAGAAAAGGTTTTACCACATAGATCACAGCTGTACGGCTTCTCTCCGGTGTGAACACGTTGGTGGATTACTAGGTTATCACCCCTAAAAAAGTTTTTACCACACATATCACAGCTGTACGGATTCTCTCCAGTGTGACTGCGTTGATGTATTATTAGGAAACTCTTCACTGTGAAAGCTGCCCCACATAGATCACAGCTGTGTCGATTGTGTCCAGTGTGAACTCTCTGATGAATCTTTAGAGTTCGAGATGTTGTGAAGGATTTGTCACAATATTGACAGTGGTGACATTTTGGTCCCTCTCCTCTTCTCTGTTTCTATAGCAACAGACAAACACAGAGAGAGAGAGAGAGAGAGAGAGAGAGAGAGAGAGAGAGAGAGAGAGAGAGAGAGAGAGAGAGAGTTAGTGAACAACCTTCTTAAACCCTGGACTTGCTCTCACTCTTTATCCAATAACTCATGACAAAATTAAGGAAAATATGAGCCGGTTGCAGACATGTTATTATGGAAGCAAATGTAGTGCTCATAACTTTTATTACTTCAGAAATATTCTAGTAATAATGGGTACAGTAATAAACTAGTTTAACCAAGGTGAAAACAACGGCTCCACAACATTATCAGATCATTTAGACAGAAAAACTATTTACATATCAAACAAGTTAGACTAAAAGATGACATAAATACAGATGAAAATATTGTGACACTATGCAGCATCTGAATATTTCAGGGTAGTTATTAAATGTAAATGTACTGTATTTATATAGCGCTTTTCCAGTCTTAACAACTGCTCAAAGCGCTTTTACATCTACAGGAAAGATTCACCATTCACACACATTCATACACTGTGGCCGGGGCTGCCGTACAAGGTGCCACCTGCTCATCAGATAAACATTCCCACACATTCACACTCCGATGTGCAGCACCGGGGACAACTCGGGGTTCAGTGTCTTGCCCAAGGACACTTCGACAATGACTGCAGGGGCAGGGATCGAACCACCAACCTTCCGATTGGCAGGCATACTCTACCACTGAGCCAAAGCCGCTGCACGATATCAGGAAAATATGAGATATGCCTTAACGTTGTTGAATATCAAGATAATTATATAACTTGTAATAAATAAACATATTAAACTGTAGCCTACTCAGTTCTGCTGCTTTCAGTCGTTTGCTAAAAAATGTGTTGCACTCATTAAGTTCTCATCTGAGCAGATTTCTGTCATTCAAACTCTGAGATGTAGTTAAAACCAGTTTGTATTAATTAGTCAGGGTTGGCTCAGAAGAGTCCTGAACCATCCCTTAGTGATGCTGCTATAGGCCTAGACTGCTGGGGGACTTCCCATGATGCACCCATGATGGAGGTTAGACCGCAATCACAGAAACAGAGTACAGGGACGGAGGTTAGAGCGCCAACACAGAGACAGAGGACGGGGACAGACATCTGGAAACAGACATTCAAGAAGAAGAATTTCTGGCAGAACAAGAGCAACACCGGAAGTTAAACATTGTGGGTATAGACCGGGCCGACACACACTGACAGCTAACGAGGGACACACACACACACACACACACACACACACACACACACACACACCATCTGGATGCACATCTGACAGATTATAATACACGGATGGTTTCTATTAACTCTGATACTTCCACTGTGAAGACCACCCAGAGGCTGGTTCAGGGTCACTTTATATATATATATATATATATATATATATATATATATATATATGATCTTATACAGTCACTCAGTACAAGATCAATAGAGGCCGCGGTCTACCACACCAGGCAGGACCCCAGGTGCAGACTGTGCAAGGATGCCCCTGAGACAGTACAGCACATAACAGCAGGGTGTAAGATGCAGGCAGGAAGTGGTACATGGAACGCCATAACCAGGTAGCTGTCATAGTTACAGGAACATCTGCCACGAGTATGGGCTGGAAGACACAAGGTCAACATGGAAGACACCTCCTAAGGTAGTCCAGAATGACCGAGCTAAGATCCTGTGGGACTTCAAGATCCAGACTGAAAAACTGGTGATGGCTAACCAACCAGACATCATGTTGATGGACAAACAGCAGAAGAAGGCAGTAGGAGGGGGGGCAGCAGTGATAGATGTGGCGATCCCAAACAACAGCAACATCAAGAAGAAGGAACACCAGAAGCTCGAGAAATACCAAGGGCTGAAAGAGGAGCTGGAGAACTTGTGGAAAGTAAGAGCAACAGTGGTGCGGGTGGTAATCGGAGCACGGGGGGGGGGGGGGGGGGGGGGGGGGGGTGAGAGGGGGATTTTTATAGATAGTTGCAGGTACATACATATAGCCCATAAATTATACATTTAGGCCATCTATTATATATAAATTATACATATAGCCCATATATTATACACATAACCCAAATATTATACATCTATTATACATATAATCCATGAATTATAAATACATAATCCATATATTATAAATATATAATACATATAACCCACATGTTTCAGTCCATTTGTCTTTTAATTGTTTAACCCTGTGCTTGTTGTTCTGTGTCTGTTGTAACTCTTGCAGCAAAGTTACTCAGTGTCCCGAACTAATGTCTCCTCAGGGAGACTAATAAAGACATTTTGACTTTGAGGACATTTGGTCCGTGCGCTCCGAGTGCCGTTGCTAAGTGACACGCGAGCGCTCCAGATTACTTTCAACTGAGTTAAAATAAAACCGAATAAAATGTAATTTCCCCCCAAACAGCAGCTGGTGGAGATGCTGAGTGGCTGCTGGGTAAAAACCTGAAAATGTTCCCTCGATCCAAGAATCCGTGTGACATCATTTCCTGATGAAAGAACGTTGATGTGAGAATCAGAACCAGAACCATCATTGTGACATCATCCCTGTGACATCATCACTGTGACATCATCATTGTGACATCATCATTGTGACATCATCACTGTGACATCATCACTGTGACATCATCGGTGCTTCTGAGCAGTCTTTAATACAGGATGTCCGTGCACATTCATATGTCTTTTCCACCGAGGCGGTTCTGGTGCTGGTTCTGGGCTGGTGCTATTGCCAGTTCGGTGCTGGTTCTACTCGCCAGTTATCTAAGAACCAGCTGGATTTTCCACAGCCTGAGAGCCAGAGCAGGGCTACGTCACAACGTCACTGCAAGTACCTCCGTTGTCATAGCAGCGCGTCATGACAGTCAACAATAATGGAGGACTACATGCCGATACTTTTGCTCCTGGCTTTACAAATTCACCCTGGATTTCAAAGACGGGCCTTGACAGCTCTTCGTGACCGCTATGGACCGAGGATGCGTTCAAGAAGAATGGGAATTATCTCGCGTGATTTAACGTTTAATATTATAATCTTTTGCTTGCCGATGGCAACATCAGTAGCGTCAAGCAAAACACTGTTAGGGTAAACAGACGTCCCGGTTTGACCGGGGCAGTCCAACTTTTGCTGACAAAAAGCCTATCGGGACGCTAAAATGTTCCGGTTTACCAACTACTATGGAATTGTTTTTCGGCGATAACATAGCGGACATGGTCTTATTATAGCCCGATCATTTAACCCATGTAGAACATATACACCATAGCCTACATCCAGCATATGATTATAACTGTGTGTGTGTGTGTGTGTGTGTGTGTCAATCGTAGCGGATCGTCTGCATAATCTGTGCAGCGTTACAATGTATATTTGTAACCACTGTGGCTATGTCTCATCTTCTCTGTCACGTTAACGGTGATATCGCTAGCCAGGGACATGCATGTACATGTTGGGCGGCAGGGTCCAAGGGAAAAAAGACTCATAATTAATATAGGAAACGTAAACAAAAAGAATGATATTTTTGCAATCTTTTTTTATAAAGAAATTTCAACATAAATCTTCACACTAATCTGAAAAACATTTTGTTAAATATTCTGGAAAACCACTGTTATTATTGTTGTATGTAATACTGTACAAAACCAAAGCATACATGTTAACAAAACAACTGATTAATTTTTATTTTTGCAGGTTGTATTATGGCTGAGGGCAAGACAGAGAGGACACATGTGGTCTGGGCATACCACCGATCACACTATTGGTGGAATACAGTTGTGCCGGATTTTACCCCTACACAGTTTGTTCGAAACTTTCGAATGTCCCGGGAGTCGTTGGAATACACATGTGGTCAGGTCAGGCATCTCATGGGCCGAATGAACACCAACTACCGTCTGTTCCAGTGAGAAAACGTGTTGCAATTTTTCTGTGGAAGCTGGCTACTGGCATTGAGTATAGGACCATTAGCCACATTTCTGGGGTAGGTCTAAGCACAGTGTTTAACTGTGTTCAGGATTTCTGTGACTCCGTTATAAAGGTCTTGCTCCCTCAACACATCACCACTCCAGATGCTGCAAAGCTGGTTGAAATTGCCACCTTCTTCCATAACCGCTGGAGAATACCACAGTGTGTTGGTGCAATAGATGGAAGCCACATCCCAATCATTGCCCCTGAGGAGTATCCCCAGGACTACTTTAACAGGAAAGGGTGGCACTCGATTATATTGCAAGGAGTTGTGGACGGCAGAGGCCTGTTTTGGGATGTGTGTGTGGGCTATGCAGGGAGTGTGCATGACGCACAGAGAGAGTGCGTCATGAGTGCTAAGGCAGTCACATTTATGGGAGCAACTAAGTGATGGTGAATTACTTGGACAAAACAAAAAGATCATCTCTGGCATTAATGTTGGACACTACCTCATCGGTGACCCTGCTTACCCAATGCAGAACTGGCTTCTGAAGCCCTTCTCCGACACTGGAAGACTCTGACCTGAACAACACACCTACAGTCACAGACTGAGGAGTGCACATTCGGTTGTAGAGACGGCTTTTGGAAGGTTGAAGGGCCGTTGGAGATGTCTCCTCAAAAGAAATGACTGCAAGTTGGAGCTCAGCAAGAAAATGACGTTGACCTGCTGTGTGCTTCATAATATTTGTGAAGAGCATGGTGACAATTTCATGGAGGAGCGTGTAGACGGGCAGTTACACATTCAACCTCCAGGTCAGGCACTACCTGAGCATGGTGAGCCAGAAGGGGCAGATATTAGAGCAGCCTTAATCAACTATTTCAGTAGAGAGGAGTGATAGTTTTTACAGTGGTTGTTGTACATCATTACTGCCAGTTGCCTGTTTCTAAATTAACCAAAGGTTGGCAGTAGTAAAAGACTCATTTGCATATTCAGACAGGAGAAATTTCAGAAAACTTGTAATACAATAAAATGTCAGTAATCAACTGGGGAAGTTTCACGTTTGTTCAATGTTTTTACCCGCTGTTTGGTATATGTATCTGTTGATAATCCCTGTAATTTTGGATAGGTAGTTAATGTGGAATACATTCATCAAATTATATCTTTTAACTGGTTGTGCCTATGTGTGTTGTGCCAAATAAAGATTGTTTGCACTTCACATTCACATTTTCAAAACTGTTATTTTATCTTTTTAATGAATAACCAGTCTGGTATTGTGTTATCTGACTTGTTGGAATAAGGAAGGGTGAGAATGTTGTTAAATATATAAACGTTTATTGGCATAGACAATCAAATAATTAGAAATAAATAAATAAATTACATGTTAATTATTTGTTGTCTTTGTTGAGCTGCAGGAACTTATCGTCAGCCTTCTCCATCTAGTCCAACAGCTCCTCATGTTCACGCTTTTTTCCTCACATTACTGCAGACAAGCTACAGTTTGTTTTCTATTGGCTGCCATCATTTAATCTAACTGCAAACAATCCAAGCGCCTGCATGTGACCATAGTGGACCTACCGATGGTTTCAGTAGGACATACTGTCCATTTAAAGAGGCTAGGTTAAATGCTTGTTAGACAAAATGGAACCTATGAGGCAATGTAGAACATGTTAACATTAAGGAAACGCTCAATACACAGCACATCATAGCTTAGCTCGTCTGGCTTGGCGTGATGACACGGAGGCAGATGGGACCGGCGAGCTGCCGTCCTGTGGGGGTGATGGTGGTGGTGGTAGCTCCGTGTCATCATCATCCTCACCAATAACAGACAACTCTATAAACAACAAACACAGGGAGCAGGTTTAGTTTATAAAGCTCATTCAAGACAAAATATACACAGTAAGACCCGAGTCTGTTGTTAAGTCTCATAAATAAAAAAAATCTTCAAACAGTAAATAAAAGCGGTCGTGTGTTTGCTCCTATAACCATCCCCTGATTTATTTATTAATTTATTAGTGAGCAAACCTCCCTCTTGATTAAAAGTGTTGCACAATCAGGACCTTTAGTTGGTGAATAACGGTCAAATCAAAATCTGATGCATGGACAAAATAGTTGAGTACAAAAGTGAAAATTAACGTTATCTGAAAACAGCGTGTAGTTTCTGTCTAGCATCTCACATCACACTCTCAGTCACTATAAGACCACTACTACTACTACTACTACTACTATATTACTACAGTCACAAACACTGTGCCAGAATATGAACAATAACGTTGCTGTCAACGGGCTTATCTGCTAACGTTAACTAGCTCCGGACCGTTGAACGGGCTTCAAACAGTAGCCTAACGTTAATACGCCGTTAACGTATAGCTACGGTACCCAGCTAGCTAAGCTTGCTAGCGGTAGCCTACCTTGTTAAACTTTGCTTGTCGTTACCTAACTAAAGTTAACCTTGCAAATATAACATTGAAACAAGACATATCTGTCTACACAGTTAAAAATACATAATAGAAACATTTGAAATATAAGACCAACCTGAAGCATTGGGATGGTCTGCCTCTCCGTTCACCGTAGCCTCTACCAAGGCTGGGGCGGAGTTGAGCGCCCCGGTGGTTTGGCATGCCGGTTGGTCCCCCAGGATGGAGTCCAGGATGTTAAAATTTGGCGATCTTCTTTGCTGATCGCCGCTACCACTTCGCCCAAGCTTCTTTTTTTGGTCCCGATAATCTTGTTTTAATTTTTTTATTTTGTTTATCAGCTGATCTACACTTCTCTGGTAACCCGCTAAAGACATCTCATGTTGAAGCCTTTCAAAGATGGGTTTCGTCCGTACAGCTCCATCGAGTTTATTTTGAATTTCTGTGGAGGACCACAGAGACAGCAGACAGTTGGTTTCCTCCACAGACCACGGTTGTTTTTGTTTCCCATCCATGTCCAAAGCTAACATTAACAGCTGTCTATAGTTAACAGCTGATCTGTGTTTTAAAAATGGCGGCCCAAATTTTCTTTTTCAAACGTCATGATACCCTCCCACCCCCCCCCAGCACCTGACGTAACCGGTTCTTATCTCTAGACCAGCACTAAGTTGGTACCGGTTTTCTTGGCCCAGAGCCAGGTTTATTTGTGTGGAAAAGCAAAGAACCGGTTCAATATCTGGCACTTACTCCGAACCAGCACCAGAACCGCCTCAGTGGAAAGGACATATCTGTCATTTCACAACGTTGAACTGTTGGTGGAACGCGCTCAGAGACGTCTGTAACCAGGAGTTATTTTACCGACCGAGCTGAAGAACATAGAGATCCAAGAAGATAACGGAGATCCAGAAGCCCCCCCCCCACGCAGGCCCAGGTCTGCTCTGGGGAAGCCCCCCCCACACAGGCCCAGGTCTGCTCTGGAGATGCCCGGCCCAAACAGCGCTCGCTTTGGAAGAGAATTAAGAGTTTCTTCAGAAAGAAATTCAAACGCACCAAAAGCCAAGGTGAGTCTCCGAGGAAAGAAGAGTCTGATGAGTCCACAAGAGACAAGGAACCCAAACCGGACCGCTCTGATATGAATGCTGAGTTCAAAGACATATTCAATGACTCAGAGAGCGAAGACGGGTCCAAAGACCTCGACTAGAAGTCTGATGAGGCGTCAAACAGTCAAGTCTTCACCAACGGATCAGAACAGGACTCTGAAAACAAAGGAGACTACATCAGAAAAGACCTTGACTGGAAGCAGGGGGGGTCTGATGAAGACTCTGAGAGCAAAGGCGAATCCGACAGTGAAGACGTGGACTGGAGTTGGGGGGAGTGAGATGACGAGTTAAACAGTCAAGTCATTGCACTGTTGGGACGACCCTCTCGACTGGGAGTGGTGGGGGCTGGGTGGTGAGTTCAGGGGTCTACGTGGGTTCCTGAAAGGCGAGTCCCTCTATGACGTGAACAAGAAGAAGGGGGGTCGGAGGAGAAGATGGAGACTACCGGTGACACCAAACACCAGCCGGATAGCGCTGATGTGAATGTGGACGGGTGGACCGCCTACGGGGCCTTCAAGGCCTGGGAGGCATCTCAGGTCTTTAGTTCATTCAGACATCAGAGGCCAGACTATGTGTGTTGGATTAGATGGTTTGTCATATAGCATTAAAACCGAAATCTGCAAATAAAGGCCAGAAAAATTAAATCCATATACCCGTGTCCTCTACTTAACAAGAAAATTCCAGGACTTTTTTTTTTTACGGGAAGTGTTGCTCCTTAAAGGGGAATTCCTCTGTGTGTGTGTGTGTGTGTGTGTGTGTGTGTGTGTGTGTCTCTCTCTCTCTCTCTATGTGTGTGTCTCTGTGTGTGTGTGTGTGTGTGTGTGTGTGTGTGTGTGTGTGTGTGTGTGTGTGTGTGTGTGTGTCTCTCGCTCTGTCTTTGTGAAAGCGTCTGTGTGCATTCATTAATATTGAGATTAGATTCCTGGTCTCTTCAGTCTGGAGTAACCTCTTTCCTTCACTCACCTCCTCCTTCATCCTCTTGCTCCCTCGCTCCTCTGAGTCTCCCGAGGCCTCCCTGACACCTTTCCTCTTGCCGCCCTCCTCCTCCTCCTCCTCCTCCTCCTCCTCCTGGTATCTCTGCAGGTACTCGGTGATAAGGTCCAGGTCCAGGTGGTCTTGCGGCTCCCATGTGTTCTCCTCACTGGAAAGGTGAGTGCAGACAGAAGAACATCTCCTCACACTTTGTTTTTAGGAAATACATTCTCACTCTAGCTGCTAATTTGGATTATTCCTTTTATCTGTTGCCATGGTGATAGGTTATTTGCGGGTGTGTGTGTGTGTGTGTGTGTGTGTGTATATATATATATATATATATATATATATATATATATATATATATATATATATATATCAGGACCAAAATCACCAATTATTAATATTCTAGACTCATACTTACTCTGAGAACCCCTTCCATTTCAGCAGAAACTCTACTCTTCCCTTCACCACTCTGCGGTCCAAAACCTTCTCCACCACATACTCCTCCTCTTCCTCCTTCACTGCTACATGCTCCTCCTCCTCTTCCTCCTTCACTGCTGCAGGCTCCTCCTCCTCCTCTTCCTCCTTCACTGCTGCAGGCTGCTCCTCCTCCTCCTCCTCCTCTTCCTCCTTCACTGCTGCAGGCTCCTCCTCCTCCTCCTTCACTGCGGCCACAGGCTCCACCTCCTCCTCCTTCACTGCTGCAAGCTCCTTCTCCTGTTCCTCCTTTGCTGCTGCAGGCTCCTCCTCCTCTTCCTCCTTCACTCCTGCTGCAGGCTCCTCCTCCTCTTCCTCCTTCACTGCTACAGGCTCCTCCTCCTCTTCCTCCTTCACTGCTACAAGCTCCTCCTCTTCCTCCTTCTTTCCTGCTCTGGTCGCCAGCTTGACGTCTGCCCCAAGAGGGGGTGGGAGGTTCAAATTGAGTAACCGGGGTAACCAATGATTTTTCTTGATTGGGGTTCACTACTTAACTCTCAGAGGAGAAACCCTGGAAAGCAGAATCACGGAGTCAGTGAGTGAGAGAACGAACCGCCGTCCTCGTCTCCAAATCTCTGTTTATTACAAATTCTCCCAAACACAAAAGCATAAAACAGTCCTCAACAACAACATTCCCCTCGTGGAAACATGTTTCACTTCAATTTAAGAACCGGAACACCATTTTCTTTACTCCCCATTTTTCAGTGGGCAAAATCTTCCACACTCAAATTCCCAGAAGTAGTCTCGTCCTTCCCAAAATAAATATCACCCTTACTGTACCGTTTCAATAATAATATATATCTATTCTTTCTACCTCCAAAACTCCTCCATTATACTAATGTCATCATGGAAATCATAAACCCTCTTTGGCTGGAAATAAATATTCAAACAACTTCAGAGTCAAAACATGAGCCATCATACACCTGGAGATAATAGTTCAACTTATAATACATTCCTTTACTAATACTCTGTACAACTTTTAGGAGGAACTCCCCTTTAAGAGTTAAACAACATTTAACATTAACAATCCTGTCAGGATACGTTAAAAACCACAAAATAACTCATTACCAGGGAATGGAAGCACCAGCACCCAGAATCACACACACAACCCTACGCTAACTAGCATGTTAGTTAGCAGTAATTAGCCTGTGTCTATGTTAATGTTAACTAGCATGTTAGTTAGCATTAATTAGCCTGTATCTATGTTAATGTTAACTAGCATGTTAGTTAGCGGTAATAAGCCTGTGTCTATGTTAATGTTAACTAGCATGTTAGTTAGCAGTAATTAGCCTGTGTCTATGTTAATGTTAACTAGCATGTTAGCAGTAATGAGCCTGTGTCTATGTTAATGTTAACTAGCATGTTAGTTAGCAGTAAATAGACTGTGTCTATGTTAACTAGCATGATAGTTAGCAGTAATTAGTCTGTGCCTATGTTAATGCTAACTAGCATGTTAGTTAGCAGTAATTAGCCTGTGTCTATGTTATCTCCTAACATATACATACCTCTCCATCTCTGCTGATTGGGAATGATTGAGATTTGTCTTGCACAGCTACCAGAAGACTTACAGCTTTCAGACAGGTTGCTCACGTCACATCTACGTCTTCAAGCTCAGTTGGAGGCTGCGCAGTAACGCTCAGCATCACCGGGAAAGAGCTTCTAATAGACTTCACTGGTCTCCGTCCATTTCTTTAGCTGTCTATGATCCCACCCCGATACACACCTGTTAGCTAGCCGCGAGCTCTATTGTTTACGAAACCCGTTTCCGGTTACAAACGCGGCTCTGTAGCTCGCCTTTACACATCATAACCTCCATAACTAACCCCCCACAGCTTCAGTACACCATACGCACGTCAGAAGGAAACCGTCGTTTGTCATTTTTACCGAGTACCAACCTGGAAAGCAGAATTACGGCATCAGTGAGTGAGAAAACAAACCGCCATCCTCATCTCCAAAGAGTGTCCGTCAGCTGGGCCCCGTGGTGTACCGATCCCCGCACATTGGTTCCGCTTTCTTTGTTTCCCCGCTACGTTAATATTGCTTACCAATAAAATTTGAAATTCGTACTAAACGCTACGCTGGTTATTATGTTATCCCTTAAGGGTGTATCACACATTCAAGCTGAAATAAATGTAACCATATGCTGCTCTTTACACGCTAAAAGTGGTGATTATTTAAATGGAGTCTGGTGGAGATATGTTGCTCTATACACACTAAAAGTACTGATTATTTACATGGAGTCTGGTGGAGATATGCTGCTCTATACACACTAAAAGTAGTGATTATTTACATGGAGTCTGGTGGAGATATGCTGCTCTGTACACGCTAAAAGTAGTAATTATTTACATGGAGTCTGGTGAAGATATGCTGCGCTATACTCACTAAAAGTAGTGATTATTTACATTGAGTCTGGTGGAGATATGCTGCTCTATACACGCTAAAAGTAGTGATTATTTACATGGAGTCTGGTGGAGATATGCTGCTCTGTACACGCTAAAAGTAGTAATTATTTACATGGAGTCTGGTGAAGATATGCTGCGCTATACTCACTAAAAGTAGTGATTATTTACATTGAGTCTGGTGGAGATATGCTGCTCTATACACGCTAAAAGTAGTGATCATTTACATGGAGTCTGGTGGGTTTGGTGATGGTGATTTCGGGGCTGATTCATGTTAAACTAAAAGGATCTTACTCCTTAACTAAAGGTCTATCTCTGTAGGGATCCATCCCATAATATTATTAGAATAATAATCTATAGTAATAATAATAATAATAATAATAGTCAGACAACAACTGAACCTTTAGTGGACGCAAACTTTACCTTTTAATTAGGAGTTGAAAATAAGACACAACCTTGGGTTCAACATGGGGGGGGGGGGACACTTCATTTTCTGCAACAATTTGTGTCTTTTCTGCATTAAATTATGGTGCAAATGTCTTTATGTATGTACAGGAAATATAATAGTTATTTTGAGTAGGCTGCACTGAGGTACACAGTTTTTTATTATGGGGGGATGTATCAATCTCAGTAAAGAGAGACAACTGATGAATGAAATCATGATATGATCAAATGAACAAATGATGAAACGTATAGATTTTATTAAAAGCATTTAGAAACATTAGACTATATGATGATTGTTTATAGAAACATTTGTTTACCACATTTTAAATATTTTACAATATGATTGAAAGTATAAAGGACATAATAGTGACCAATACAAGTTGATTAATTTTTAGATGGGACATATCATGAAGTGTTTTAGTCAAACAGTTCAAATGTTGATAATCAGAGATGATATCAGATGAATGAGTGTTTGAGTCTCAGATCTGCTTCACAGTGCAGAGTGTGTGTGATGGTGAACAGACTGAACTTTGATTTCAGCAGCTGGTCTTCAGTCAGTGTTTCTGTCCACAGGAGAGACTCTCAGTCCTGCAGAGGACACAGAGACACTGAGGAACCAGACCAGAACCCAAACCCAGGATAGAGAGGCTGAGTGAATGTGGTGTTGAAGGTGTGGAGGTGGATCAGTGAGTCAGAGGAGACTGTGTAGAAGGACAGAGAGCCAGCAGGAACGTCCACATACACTGCTACTCTGTTAGAGACAGAGCAGGAAGTGAGGGCTGTTCTTCTCTTATTGTGCCAGACAGAGTAACCACCATCAGACCAGTTCAGAGTCCAGGAATGATCATTAAATCCAAACACACAGTCTTCACTGCCTCCTTTCCTTCTGATTCCTCTGTAACTCACTGATATATCAACCCTTCCTCTCCTCTCGACCTCCCAGTAACAGCGACCAGTCAGACCATCTCTACACAGCAGCTGAGGCAAGATGTCAAATCTGTCTGGATGATCAGGATATGACTGATCCTCCTTCACATTTGTCACCTTCCTGTTGTTGTCAGACAGTTTGAGGTCTCTGTGTACTGAGTTTCATCAGATGATGGACCTCTACTATCTGTCCACTAGATGGAGCTAACTGACCATCTAATGAGCTAAAGATCAGCAACTTGTACAGCAGCAGGTATCTCTCCAAGTGGCCTCCGTGTGACACATTACTTTTGTTACTTAAAGTACATTTAGCTGTTAATATTTACTACCTTAGTACTTTTTTTTTTTCACTGCTTGACATTTACCTTTACATTCTCCACTCCCTCCCTTTTGGGTGAGGAGAATATCTCCAAATTAAAACAATAAAAGCATCTTTCTCCTGACTGCAGCAGAAATAAATTTAATATCTACTCACATTTGTCAACGGGTCTCTGGAGCACAGGCAGCGTCCCACCTGTGTGACCTCATGTTGCAGTGGATTGTGGGATACGCTTCATGCTGGAAGCTGTACTTTATATTCTAGCTGAAAGAAATAAAGGGGATGCATGGGATTACCCATAGACTGTATAGATATTGATTATATTATTAATATTAACGGTCTATGGGATTACCCCCTTTCTGGTTTACATGTCCCTGACTCTGCTGAATTACTTTAGGCCCGGTGTATTATAATCCACCAATAGAAGTATTTTAACTCTGCTGGCCGGCTCCATTGCACGTGTAACGTAAGAGGAGCTGATGTTCAACACTACGCTTCACCAGAATCACCAAACTGGCGACAGCGGCCAGAGAGCAGCGTGGTGGTGCGTATTGGAGAGTTGTCGCTCCTATCCCATCCCGGGCTTCAGTGTTGCCGGGTAGACCTGACCGGACTCCAGACCAACCAAAGAGATCTAATATTGGGGTTTGCAGCTGAGTTAACCACACAGGCCTATTACAGCCAGAACTTAACTATCTGCTCTACAAGCGGACAAACACTATAGTCTGTATGTTTTTTTCGAGGTGTGTGCAGCCCTTTCACACAGAAAAGGATCATAAGTGTCTGTATGTCTTTTACATTAAACTACCGATATACAGGAAACGACTTCATGACTGTCAGTGAGCGGATCTGCAGTTTTGGTTTTGAGAGTTTTATTTCTTGTTTCCCTCCCCTGCGTCCTCTGACAACAGCTGACAGTAGATCAACGTTTTCACGATGCTGTGCCAGCTCCAAAAAACTGAAGAAACAACAACATTCCAGGGAACAGATGCTCCGCTAACTAGGGTTAGGCCCAGACTAGCAGCTAGCTTCTACAGCTAATGTTCCCAGCCCAGACTAGAAGCTAGCTTCTTCACACCTAAACAGCCCGTATGAGCAGACGTATGTGAATAATTTAGCCAGCCTCCTATATACGTTGTCCTAGGGAAAGGGGGGGGGGGGCAATTCATTTTCCCAAGGGGCCACATGAGAAACAGGGGCTGTTATGGAGGAAGTATCAAGGTAGTAAGTATTAACAGCTAAAAGTACAACGTATACGTTGATGTATGTCACATGGAGGCCACTTGGAGAGATACCTGCTGCTGTACAAGCTGCTGATCTTTAGCTCATTAGATGGTCAGTTAGCTCCATCTAGTGGACAGATAGTAGAACTCCATCATCTGATGGGGGACTTCTCTCACACTGACTGGCTCTGGGAACAGGTTGGACAGGTTCTGACGTCTCTCTGACTCTGAAGTTATGAAGATGTCACGGCGTCATCGGATCAAATGCACATCAACACCAGAAATTCATACGTTGTAGAATTATTCTATTAATGTCAAGAAGTAACACAGTTGTAGAAGAAAGACATCCCTTTATACGTATATCTGGTGAGGGGACATTCACATTGTTCACTCAGTTTGGAACATTTAATACACACTGGACAGTGAGGTATTGGCAGAGGTGGAAAATAAGGAAATACATTACTTACGCTACTGTAATGAGCAGTTTTGTTGTGTATTTTTCAAGTATCTTTTAAAATGTACTTGATTTTAAGGTGAAGGATTGTATTTTGCTACATTACAAATCCTATATTGAAGACCCATCTCTTCTGTTCTGCCTATCCTTAGTTTTTTATTTTATTTTATTTTTTTATCTACTGTGTCTAATCTACCAAACAACAATAACTGGAGAGTATCCATTTAAACATGGCTGACTTCCAGTATGTCAGTAATGAAGAGAGGAATGTTTGGACATATTACAGATTCATTTTATTTTGATTAAACCTTTATTTAACCAGGAACAATCCCATTGAGCAACAGTAACTCTTCTTCCAGGGAGTCCTGCCAAGACAGACGGCAATAAGTTTCATAATACACAAAAGACAGGACAATGGTTCCATACTACACCACAAATCTCTATAGATACTACAACACAAACAAGATATTACACTTAACTTCAACCGAAGCATACATGAAACTTAAAAACAGGTTCCACTGAGATTTGAACTCAGATTGCTGGATTCAGAGTCCAGAGTGCTAACCATTACACCATGGAACCTTTAAAAGTGTTGCAAGGGTTTGCTAGGCAGTTTCTTTTATAATATCCACATGTGTGCTATTGTAGGCACACAACGATCACAACAAAGATGAAAAAGCAACAATTAGGCCTAAGTCCTAAGCGTTCTAGCTCAAAAAGTAGAATGGGAGCCAGAGTGTTCAGCTCCTCTCCTGTGGAACCAGGTTCCAGTTTGGGTTCAGGAGGCAGACTCCATCTCCACATGTAAGAGTAGGCTTAAGACTTTCCTCTTTGATAAATCCTATAGGTAGGGCTGGCTTGGGTGAGTCCTGAACCATCCCTTAGTTGTGCTGCTATAGGCCTAGACTGCCGGGGGACTTCCCATGATGCACTAGGTACCTCTCTCCTCCTCCGTCTCTCCATCTGTATGCAACCTCATATGCCTTTGAGATACAAGAACTTCTTCACTTGCGTAAATAGCCTATTTGTGCAAACAAAAGGTGGAAACAGATGATCTTAAGTGTAGGCTTTGGTGATTTTATTACCCCTAAAGTGTCTGCCAGTGCTTAGCATTATTAGCACCACCCTCAAACCATCTGAGCTAACCGGCCTGCTTTTTAAGTGTTTGAAAAAGAAAGATTTCCGGAAACAAACCAGGCGAAATCAAGCAAAATTGGGCCAGTTCTGGATGGGCTACCTGGTTGTGTATGGTTTGTAGGGACTGCATATGTTTTCGGCCTTGCAAAAAAGACATGGGAATCCAAGCCAAGATGCTACATGCTCCCATTCTATATCTGGAAGTAGACAGGAGCTTCTAACCACGAAAGGACTCGAACCCTCAATCTTCTGAGCCGAAGTCAGACACCTTGTCAATAAGGCCACATGGTTGCAAAAAAAAAGGAATATTTCCAAATCTGAATTGCCACGGTTTATCTGAAATTCAAGCGCAAGGTAACATTTGTAAAAAAGGCAGACTAATTAGGTGGCCAGTTAGCTTTTGGTGAAGGAAATAGATTGAATGCTAGGCACATTAGTTACCTGTGACTCATATTTGCACTTACTGAGTAGACAACCTTACAACTGTATGTTTTTGGCCTTGCTACAAAAGACGTGGAAAGTAGAGCTATAGAGATTGAGACTTGTTTTGCGCTGATGGCCAATTTGTGCATAAAAAAGGTGGATACAGATGATCTTGGGCGTAGGGTTTGGCGATTTTAGTACCCCTAAAGTGTCTGCCGGTGCTTAGCATTTTTAGCACCACACTCAAACAATCTGAGCTAACCGGCCTGCTTTTTAACTGTTTAAAAAGAACAGATGTCCAGAAACAATTAAGGCCAAATTGAGCAAAATTGGCCGAGTTCTGGATGAGCTGGATGAGTTGTACACTTTGGCAATTCTGAACACTTTCAGACACTGTTGTATCATGTAAGTAACATGCACAAGTCTTTAAAAAGAATTGTGGCTGTTTTTCATGCAGGTTTGCATCATAACAATGCGGGTGCTATCTCTAAATGAACAATGGCCAACCTACATCCATCTTTATAGCACCCAAATCTCTGTGCTGATCTCCCTGCTTGGATGGCAAGTCATCTGGTGGATTTTTCCCGTCAAGAGGAAGCGGATCAAGAGGGAGAGTTGTTTTATTGTTTTCACCAGCAATAAAGTTTATTTGTCCACAAATTGCAATAGGTTATCAACGTTTTCAGCGAAAAAGAATACCACAGCTCAAGTCCCTGGTAAGGCAACAGCTTGATTGTGTGATATGTATGAAGTGCTCGCTAACGTCATCTGTCATGCAGGTTTGCAGGATGTTCACAGTCTGCTAGTGGCCATGATGAGTTGGGACTTTGAGCTTTTTAACCGTTTTGGTCAATTTAGCCAATTTTCAACCAGTTTGTGCAATAACAATTGGTGTTCTCAGGCATTGTGCAAATTATGGTCTACCATCCAGACCATACGGACCACGGTCTGCTGTCCAGAAGACCGTGATCATGGCAACAGCTTAATGGTCTTCATTTACTTAAACTTCAATCTGTAGTTCAGGAGATTATTTTTGTAGCTTCAGAAGCCTGCGTAGCTTCAGAAGCCTGCGTAGCTCAGTCGGTAGAGCATCAGACTTTTAATCTGAGGGTCCAGGGTTCAAGTCCCTGTTCAGGTGTAGAGTTGAAGTTCTTGAACACTTCAGATACTGACATATTGTTTGTGTTCCATCCATAAGTCTTTAAAAAGAATTGTGGCTGTTTTTCAAGCAGGTTTGCATCATAACAATGTTGCTGGTAAGTCTAAATGAACAATGGGCAACCTATGTCCATCTTGCTAGCACCCAAATCTCTGTACTCATCTCCCTGCTTGGATAGAAGGTCATCTGGTGCATTTTTCTTGTCACGAGGGCAAAGTGTTGTGGTCTGGTGCATTCCCCAACCTTTGTCGTGTCTTCCCTTTCTTCTGTGTGTCTTGTCTGTCTTGCCGTGAGGGCGTTCCAGGGGATCTAGAGGCGTGGCTTTCCATCTACGTTCCGTCATCCTCTCAGCATTTCCTCATCACTCATCACCCACTGCAATACATAAACCCGGGCTGACCGCCTCTTCAACGCCAGATCATTACATGCACTATTGTGGTAACTGGGCTCCTAGTCATTTGCGCCTGTGTTGTTGTTTGTTGTTGTATTCTAGTACTAACTCTGCCTCTCCTTAGATCCATCCGTTGTCCCTCCGAGCTGCCTTCCTCCCTCACGCCGACCAGCCACCTGTCTACACCAGTGTTTGAACCCCTCCGCACTCATTAAACATGCCTTTTGTATCTCTATGGTTCTGGGTCTTACTAACTGTTAACACTAAGAGTATAGAAGCGGAACCAGAGGGAGAGTTGTTTTTTTGCACCCAC
This sequence comes from Etheostoma spectabile, assembly GCF_008692095.1. Classification (NCBI taxonomy): domain Eukaryota; kingdom Metazoa; phylum Chordata; class Actinopteri; order Perciformes; family Percidae; genus Etheostoma; species Etheostoma spectabile. The sequence continues at coordinate 13,187 of NW_022604217.1, read as the reverse complement.
CAGCAATAAAGTTTACTTGTCTATAGCCATAAAATTGCATTAGGCTGTCAACGTTTTGAGCAAAAAAGAAAACCACAGCTCAAGTCCCTGGTAAGGCAACAGCTTGATTCTGGGATATGTATGAAGTGCTCGCTATCGTCATCTGCCATGCAGGTTTGCAGGATGTTCACAATCTGCAAGTGGCCATGATGAGTTGGGACTTTGAGCTTTTTAACCGTTTTGGTCAATTTAGCTAATTTTCAACCAGTTTGTGCAATAACATTTGGTGTTCTCAGGCAATGTGCAAATTATGGTCTACCCTCCTGCTGTCCAGAAGACCGTGATCATTGCAACAGCTTTTTGGTCTTCATTTACTTGCACTTTAATTTGTAGTTCAGGAGATTGTTTTTCCCACAGTCCTCTGATTTAGAAGCCTGGGTAGCTCAGTCGGTAGAGCATCAGACTTTTAATCTGAGGGTCCAGGGTTCAAGTCCCTGTTCAGGTGTACAGTTGCAAACTCTGCTAGATGAGTTGTCCATTTGACATACCTGTATGGACATGGACCAATTCAGACACTATCATACCATGTGTTCCATGCACAAGTCTTTAAAAAGAATTGTGACTGTTTTTCAAGCAGGTTTGTATCATAACAATGTTGCTGGTAAGTCTAAATGAACAATGGGCAACCTACGTCCATCTTGCTAGCACCCAAATCTCTGTACTCATCTCCCTTCTTGGATAGTATGTCCAAGGACATAACACATATGTTTTCATTGGTTTGCTACCACTCTTAAATAATTCCTTTCATTGTATCAATCTCAGAAATAACCAAAGAATGACAAATTCCATTCATTTGCTTGTGCCAGTGTTCAACCACCTGTCACTGTATTTTCAGCAGCAGTAGTGTTTTTTAAAACACCTGCCCCGTGTGAGAGTTGAACTCACGACCTTCAGATTATGAGACTGACGCGCTGCCTACTGCGCCAACGAGGCTATGAAAGGTATTGTAATGGTTCGCAAAATTTCAGAAAAACTAACAATTTGGTCGTCAATCTTCACAAAAACAATGTATCTGGAAACCTATGTACTCACACAAAGGCTAAAATTGACCCTAGATGCTTTGTCATGACCCCATGAAAAGGCCAGGACAAAAGACCGTGTGCAAAGGTTGAAGGAAATGCGAGAATATGACCACAACAAAAGAAATGATAATTCAATGATGGTGGTAGTCAGCTTGGGAAAAGGCTTTAGCTTATGACAAGATAAACAGATTGCACCATTGTGCTACTCATTAGTGTGTCTACTTCAGTTATGTATTGAAGCACATCCTTAGAGCTAATGGCCCTCATTTATTAACCTAACGTACGACAGGCTTCACGTGAGATTCATGAAACGTTCGTTTCACACCAATCAGAGCGTAAGAATAATCGTACATTGATAAATGCAGCGGCTGGAAACGATTGTAATTTAAATATCACGCCCCAATATATTCTCAGTTTTGAGGCCTCGCCTCTATTATTTATGACATGGCCAGACATAATCCGGCTAAGAAGCGGCACTTTTCAGAGGTGGGGATTTAAAGCCTGACATCCCAGGTGCTCTGGTGCAGCCAGATACCACCAGGCCCAGGGGAATATGCCGCCTAAGAAAAATGCAATCCTACCCGATGAGAAGAATAAACATTGTGAAAATAACAAAAATATGAATACATTAAACATATACGGGCATTGAACATATTGCTGCAGTCTCAGTCTTTGGATGGTATAGGTAGCGCCCCGTCAGACACGTCATGATATAGCAGGTTCTCATGACTGAGAACCTACTATATCATGACATGTTTAATTTACTATATAATAATTTTTGAGACAGGTCCTACTGAAGATCTGTTGTATCAGTCAGGATGGCCGAGCGGTCCAAGGCACTGCGTTCAGGTCGCAGTCTCCACTGGAGGTGTGGGTTCAAATCCCACTTCTGACAACTAGTATTTTCATTTGGAACTAATGTCTAAGAGTTGATATTGGGAATAAAGAACTTAGCAGTTCTTTGTATTTAAGAGGACATGAATGTGCATGAGAAACGCAATTCCAAGTGCAGCGTTTTGTGAGCATCTTTATTGTCAACACATGTTAACTTCCTTAGGGGCCCGTAGTGGATGAAATGGTAAAACACTTGGCCCTGGATGCATAGAATTCCTGCCATATTGAGCGACAAAGTTTGGGTGTCCTGAAAAAAGGGTCTTGAACTCTATCTCGCCGACCTCTTTTTTTTACTGTTTCTTGTTATGTCACGGCAAGAAGTATTATGCTTTTGAGTCGTTTGTCCATCTCTACATCAGAATCAGAAATAAAAAAAACATCAGATATATGCAGTCTCTGTGGCGCAATAGGTCAGCGCAGTCGGCTGTTAACCGAAAGGATGGTGGTTCAAGTCCACCCAGGGACGTTTGATGCTTAAATAATCTGGAGTGAGCCAACTCTAGGGTTTATCATTCTGCAGGTGAATAAAGAGCAGCTCAAAGATAACCCAAGTGGCCTTACCTTTATCTGAAGGTACAGTTCTGAAAACCATGTACTGTACATATTAATCTTTACGGTCATTGGTATGCAGGTCACTTGATGTAATACAAGCAAATACATAAGGCCAGACAGAGACAAAAAGTGAGAGAAAAGAAAAAGAGACTAGCTGTCTAAAGGATAACCAGTTGAGATTGTGTGCGTCTTTGAGAACTGTAAGTCATATAACTGATGTTGTCAGTTCATTTAAACTAATGAGGAAGAATTTGACAGATGAAAATCAAGTCCAGGAACTTATTCTTTCAAACATCATACCTGAGTCTCTCAAGTCCTGACCATTCCCTGACCGGGAATCGAACCCGGGCCGCGGCGGTGAGAGCGCCGAATCCTAGCCACTAGACCATCAGGGAGTCACATCTTTCAAATTTATCTTTGTAGATGTGAGTTTTCTTTTCACTTACTGGAATGACTCATATTGTATTAGGCGAGGAATGGCGCCTGGCTAGAGCTTCAGAAGGAAGGCCATGACAGATTACACATCTGTCACATAGTCAGTTTGTATTCTTAAATACCAAGTCTCTTGCTGTTCCTTGACTAGTTGGCCACCCCTGCTTTGCATCGCTCCAGGTATGTAGAAAAAAAAACTGTTATGCACCTTTGCATTGCGCTAAAATGTCAAAATTTGGACCTGAATCCAACAATAACATTACTTGACACTCACATACATTGGTTTTCAGTTAAAAATGTTGGTTAGGGGTTTAGTTACTGCTTGAATTGTTACTGAGATGGAGGCAGATGAAGTGTTTATGACCCATCAATGATGACAAAAGGATACATCCTCTGTCGGGGTCTGATTTAAAGGAAATGGTACTGTGGGAAAATAATACAATGACTGAGGTGGTGATGAACAGGGCACTCAGGAACGGCCACGTAAAAGCTGGCTTAAAGTATATGCTGAATTAACCAAAGACTAAATAAGAGTGTGTGTGTGTGTGACATATTATACATTATGCTTTGCAGCTGGGGTACGGCTAGGAGGGAGAGAACAGGAAGGGCTATCTTAGTCAGATAAGCTACAGTGAGCACGAGAAGAGGAGATGGTGAGGCCAAGGACACTGAAGTTCGAGGACGGTCTGATAACTCAGAGAACAGGACGTACAAACTAAGAAGGGAGTGAACATAGCTGTCTTGTGAAGTAAATGATAACTGAAAATAATAGACAGGCAAGAAGGAAGAGGCAGAGCAGGGATTGTACCCCAGCAACAGTATAGCTGACCAATCAGGCCCCACAAGGGGAACCAATATAACCCTGAGCACGCTATTGTTTAAGTGCCTTTTTGGGAACCTCTGTACTAGACAAGTTTCCATCAGGTCCGTGCACGTTTAACTGCCCGGAAACGCATTTCATCTGTTGACCACAAGAATAAACGCTGTGTTAATTCATCATGGAGTCAGTTGTCAGTTTATAGAAGGATTTCTCCAACAAATTTGGTGACCCCGGACGTGATAACGTAATTGGACAGGAGAATCCAACTGGACCTTGGCATTGTGTCCACGGTCCGGTTCAGCTCAGCCACCGGACTGACATCCCGCAGCCCGTGAAGGGGACTGAGCGGCGATACTGCGATTCGTTGGTGTGATCACTGAGAGCTCTCAACAAAAAAGGTAAGCAGAAGCCTGTTTAAAATCAAAATTCTGTTATTGGCTGAAAACTAAATTGATGTGATCACATTTCAACTGTCGTAAGTGTTGTTTTAAGCGAAAAGTATTGATTGAATGTGCTGTAATTAAAGGGATACAAACAGATAAAATGTTGGGGCATGTGATGTGATTAAACAGAGAAAAACAACTAGAGAGTTGTGAGAGAATTGTTGAATAATACGGGTGGCGGTAGGAGAGGAAAAGGGACAAATAGTCAGAGGAATATACGTCCAGATGGTTGACGAGGTAGGAGACTGCTAAGGACAGATAGTTCAGATGAGTGATTGTGAATTGCCACCCTTGGTTCTGTGTGAACAACCTGAAAAAGAATTGCAGTTAACAGATTGTCATTGTAATATTACGAGTCCACCGCGAGTGTATTTGTGCAAAGGAGTGAGAGGTCACTTTTTAAGTTGTAAAGATTATAGAGATGTACATAAAAAGGCTCTAGATGGAGTCTTAATGAAAAAGTTGTTTGTTGTTGCATGTGTGATTTTTGTTGTGGTTTGGCTTGTTGGATTTTTTCTCACTGCTTATTTGTTGTAAAATGACGACCCCTTATGGTAAAGTGTTAGTAGGGGCAGTGAAAAAGTATGGCAATAAAGGAGAGGAGAAAGTAGCAAAAGAGATTGTGAAAGAATGGGAGAGAGGAGGATGGATTGAGGGAGAAGGGGCGCCGTCCCCGGAGAAAGTGAATGAAATAGTGAAGTATGAAAAAAGTAAGTTGGAGTATGCGGAAAGGCAGGCAGAGGAGGAAAAGAAAAGAAAATGGTTTAAATTGACTAAACCAAAGCAGAAGGAGTATGAAGCGCAGAAAGAGAAATATGGGGTGGGGTTGAAAATGACAAATGCAATACAGAAACAATTGGGATTGACAAAACAAGATGACAAAAGTTCACCAAAAACTGAGACAGAAGCTGAACAGAATAAAACCGCTAGCGCAGAGAAAACCCCGCTGCCCGCTGAGGCGCCCCCGCCAACAAACCCTTTTTATCCAGACATAAGAAACCTAAGAATTTCCGCTCCACCGCCGCCGTATACAGGTCCAACGGCATCAAAACCCACAGTCCAAGCCCCAGTGGTAACTGCCCATTTACAGCCAAATGCATTACAAATAGACGTACCACAGGACCCATTGATACCGGCATTAGAGGGCCGCGTACAGGATTTAGAATGTTATCTAAATTTAATGGTACAGTCAGCGTCAGGGGGAGCAGCAGCGGCTCCACCACAACCAGCGGCCACAGTCCCAGCCGGCCCAAGCAAAGCTAGTACCCCATATTCAGCGTCTTTTTGCCAACAAAATCCAGAGCATTTTCACATGTCAGTAAAAGGACCCAGTCCACCTCACCATAGTACCCCACAAGACTCAGGAAGTAAGGAAGATAGCGAACAGTCAGACAGCAGCAGGGAAAGTGAGCAAACAGACAGAAGCTCTAGCTCTAGGGAAAGGACTAAAAAACGACATAAACGCAGGCCCAGATCTAGATCACAAAGTCCTCAAGACGTTTTTGTAGCAGGCACATTTAAAGGTAAATTTACCAACGAGGACCCTGACGAAGTTATGCTGCGAAGATCAACTAGAATAAGGGAAAGACTTAACAAAGAGTTCAGAGAGATAAAAGAGCAGCAAGAGCAGCTGCGTCGAACAGTGAATGAGCTCAGTGAGGAAGAGCAGACGCGCCACACACCAGAGGCGGGGCTACAATGCCCACTCCGCCCAGTAGGAGGAGGAGGAGGACTGTTGATGTACACCCCTTACAGTTTTGGTGACTTAGATGCTCTGTGTGCAAAACTCCCCTCCCTGACAGGAGGGGCTGAGCATTTCCTCACAGCTTTCAATAGTCTTACAGCAGGAGTGCAGCTGTGTTTGGGAGATCTCAGAGCAGTATTGGGTAGAGTAATGGGAGCAGATGAAGCTAGTGCTGCCCTCACCAGAGGGGGAGCTGGACCCACTGTTCCCGCATCAGTGCCTGCATCAGCAGTAACCCCTGGCATTTGGGCTGAGCTGCACCGCATGTATCCCACAGTTGGGGATCATGCAGCATGGCATGATTTAAAAAGACTAAGTGATGAAAATTTTGATGCCTATGCAGATAGAGCAAAAAAGATTTGGCAGCGTGCTATGAGGGAACCGTGGGACCAGTCCGCCGCCACAGTGGCGCTGTTCCGCCATGGGGTACTAGGGGGATTACCCACAGCAGTTCAGACACAGTTAGGAGGAGTAGTAGGCCTGCAAACAATGACCGATGCAACATGGGGCGAGAATGTGCGTCATTTCCTGTCAAAACACCAAAAAGGAGCAGAGCAACAAGAAGATGAATTAAAAAGACTACAAACTCAATTGTTAAAGAAACAACTGGAAGAATTAAACAAGCCCAAGCCCAGCAAAGCTAAACAAATGACAGTCTCACAGAACCCCCAACAGTCAGAAGCCCCAGTGTTGGAAGCAGTCACTCAACTCTTACAGAGAGCACAAGCTTCCTGGCCACCACCCCCACAACCACCATGGCCAGCGAACACGAGCCAGCAAAATTGGCCCACAAGAGGAAGAGGGCGAGGTTTTCAGAGAGGAGGAGGAATGACTAGGTCCAGGCCTGGAGGAAGGACCTCTCAGCCCTACTTCCTTTGCTACAACTGTGGTCAGCAAGGCCACTATGCAAGAGAATGCCAAGAGCCCCCAGCACAGCCCCCTAGAGGGCCAGGGAGAAATCCCTCACCCCAACCATACCCCGGTGAGCCATGGCCACTGTCCCCCGCTAATCAGGCCCTACAACAGCAATGGTATGACCAACAGGGTCCACAATGAAGGTGTCCTCCCACTGATTTTCATTTTGGTCTGACCACAGAACCCCTCATTACCCTTACTATTCAAGGTAAACCACATGTAATGCTGGCAGACACAGGAGCAACGTTCTCCTGTCTAAATTCCACCTACTTCCCTCCTTCAGCTCAAACTCAGTCAGTTATGGGAGTCAGTGGGACCCCTATCTTACAGCACTTCACACAGCCATTGTTAACCGAATTTAACTCACAAACACACACACATTCTTTTTTGCTTTCCCCTGCATGCCCAGTAAATTTATTAGGAAGAGATCTTATGTGTAAATTGAATCTGTGCATATGGATGAATGTGGATGGCATTCATGTCACTCCTGTTCCTCCAGTATCCACTCCTGATTCCCCAGTCACCATTCTCTCCCTCACACCAACCCCAGTGTCAGAACTACACCAATATGTATATTGGTTACGCCTGCTTCCCACAGGCCCTGACACACCCTCCATTCAACATGCATTCAACATCCTGAAACCAGCCATATACAGACTGCACCCCTACATGTCCCCACTCCCACAAGTACACTGTACTCTACATGTAGCTGACGACCTGGACACCCCATATCAAGATGACTGGGAGACAAACATGCAAGGACAGCACCCACTTCTCTTATGCAGAGGCATATATTGTGGTAAAGAAGGGGTGGCTGCTTCTGTGGTCTTAACGCACTCCTCTGAAGACTGGTACACACTCTGGGACTCTTCTTCCCCGCATGTCACACTCGCAGTAGGATTTGGCCAGCAGGCCAGATCCCTGGGCCCTATGATAAAACGTGCACTAACATTTAAATGGCTCCCCACCTCCACACCTGGCCTTCTAAAAGCTGACACTGACGCTGAAGACATGTGGTGCTTTAAAGGGCCTCACACAACAGAGAAAACATTGCCTGAAGTTCTCCCACTCCCCAGAGAACATGGACTCCCCTGCACTGACCATCCCAGCGCAGCTACCGCCCTACTAACTCTTCCCCAGCATCTGTTCACCACCGGCCCATATGACACTGGACTCTTAGAAACACATCCTGTGACTGTTACAATCAGACCGCAGCACCACACAGTCATTCACAGACCACAGTATAGACTCACCCCTGACCAGGTCCAAGGCATAGCTCCAACCATTCAGGGACTCTTAGAAGCTGGTGTCATATATCCCACTCGTTCTCCCTGGAACACTCCCATTTTACCTGTCCCCAAAGCTGGAGGAAAAGGATGGCGCATGGTGCAGGACTTCAGACCCATTAATGACATTACTGTCCCAGCTGTGCATCCTGTCCCAGACCCACATGTCTCTTTGACATCACTTAACCCCTCCTTCACCCACTTCACAGTGGTTGACCTGGCCAATGCTTTCTTCTCTGTGCCCCTACACCAAGACTCACAGGAGTACTTTGCATTCACTTTCAATGGTCAACAATACACGTATTCCAGGTTGCCACAGGGATATAGAGACTCACCTGGACTGTTCAACAGGATCCTCAAATCTCATCTTCTGCAGCTGCAACTCCCCACAACTGTGGTCCTCATACAGTATGTGGACGACCTTCTGCTGGCTGCTACAGATCCCCTCACCTGTGTGGAACAGACAATGGCACTGCTGACATTCCTAGCCTCAAAAGGCTACAAGGTCAAAAGGGACAAAGTACAAGTTGCTAGGAGACAAGTCCTCTTTCTGGGCAGACAAATTTCATCAGCAGGCCTTGGGGTGTCTCCCAGCCATAGACAGGCTATTCTGCATCACCCGCTTCCCCTCACAGTTGCAGACATGCTGTCTTTTCTGGGCCTCACAGGATACAGCCGCTCACATATCCCTGACTATACCAACAGAACTACATCGCTCAGGGAACTGGTGGCTGCTGCTGGTCATCGCTGTCTCACCGCCCCCCTCCTATGGACAACAGAGGCCGAGGCCGCCTTCTCTGACCTCAAAAGTGCCCTAGCAAGGGCAGAGACACTCACCTCCCCAGACTACTCACTCCCATTTCATATGGATGTTTCTGAAAACAATGGCTTTCTCAATGCCATTTTATTTCAGAAAAAAGGGGAGACAGACATGTACTGATGTACCACTCATCAAGGCTGGATACAGTGGAGCCGAATCAGTGGCAGCGGAGCGGCGCCACAAAAGACAAAGATGGGATATGGAGGCTCATCAAGGAAAGATAGCAGCATCAGCCGAGATGTGCAGAATGTTGCTACCTGAGGCACACAGACCAACACATGAAGGAAGAAAACAGACTCTCCTGAATCTGTCTGAGTTGTGGTGGCACCCCAATTTGAGGGACATGGTGACACATTTTTGTCAGGAATGCAGGGTGTGGAGAGCATAATGTTCAGAAACCATACACCACACTAAAAGGAGCGTACCCAGTCCCCACAGCTTGTTTTCAAGATATCAGTATAGATTATACTGATATGGGCGCAGAAAATGTGGTAGGGGGAAAAAGGTATCTTCTGGTGATGGTAGACAGGTTCTCTAGGTGGGTAGAAGCCATTCCCACCAGAAAAGAGGACGCAAAAACAGTGGTGAAATGGCTCAAAACTGAACTCATCCCGAGGTATGGGGTCCCCAGGCAAATAAGGTCAGATAATGGCACACATTTTAACAACAAACTACTAAGAGAAGTAGAACAGGCCCTGGGAATCACTCATGCCTTCGGATCAGTTTATCATCCACAGTCACAGGGAATGGTGGAAAGAGCAAACCAGACATTGAAGGCTAAGATAGCCAAGGCATGTGCAGGAAGCAAGTTAACATGGGTAGAAGCGCTCCCATTGGCCCTCATGGCTATGAGGTCCTCAGAAGGACGAGAAACACATTTGACCCCACATGAAATAATGACAGGGAGAAAAATGCCAGGACCTCCACTAGATGGAGGCCACATGCCAATGTTAGATGTTCAGCAAATAGAAATGACACTATATGAAAAAGCTAACATCTCTGGTTTCAGCCCTTTCTACGCAGGTCCAGTTGGCGAACAGGAAACCGCAGGAGGAAGCAACACTACCTGTCAAGGTAGGCGACTGGGTCAGGGTCAAAGTTCACAAGAGAAGTGGACTGACCCCAGGTGGTCCGGGCCTTACGAAGTGAGGGAGGTTACTTCACACTCGGTCCAGGTTAAAGGTAAAAAAGGAGCACCTTGGCACCACCTGACACATTGTGCCCCAGCCGCACCTCCTAGCCGCCCATTGGCAGAAATTAGAAAAGCAATCCAAAATGTATAGATGGAAGAGATGTTTTGGCGGGGAACAGCCCCCGCATAGTACATCCATAACTTGGAAGGCAATGGGGTTTGGGAAAAAGACAACAGTTGTCCTAGCAGTAGTAGTAGTAGTGGGAGTTGCAGCATTAATTCTGGGGTTGGAACATGCGTATGGGGACCGAGACCACAAAGAACAATCACCCGGTAGTGTCCAACCACCTCTCAGTAACAAAGGAAATGAAACTAGACGAGAGAAAAGAAGAGCAGTTTGGGCAGTAGTGAAGCAACACACTAAGGGCCCATCCCCAAGGTGCGGTGCCAGATTGACTCTCCCCTATGTGAGAGACTCAACCACGTCATTTACCTTTGATTTGTGTCAGGCTATAGACTGCGGGGGGTATAATAGTTTCTACAAAAACACAGATGTGTACATCTGTGACGACTATCAAAAGGTAGAGGACTGTGAAAGGAGCGCTTCCGGACAGGTGAAAGGTAGTCTCTGTAACAGCTGGTATGACGCGGGTTGGACAACAGGAGGGTGGAAACCATGGGCGAGGTTGACAGACAAAAGAGATTGGTGGGTACAACAAGATGAATGGGAGATATTATCTATACAGCGGGACTATAGTTCAGACCCCACGAAAAATCCCATAACCCTGTCAGTAAATAGAGCAATTGGGAGCAGGAACGGTCAGGATGTGTGGATGTTAGCCATAGGTGTATGGATAGCAGGAAGTGACCAGATAACCCCCCTGCAGATAAATATTTTGGATCCCTCACGCACACACAGAATGACACTGACATGGCAGAGACTACAGTAAAACCCCCCTGAAGGAGGAAGACGTAATAGTGCAGGACTTCTCTAAAATGAGGGTGGAAGATGTGTTAGAGTTATCAGCAGGTGCAGGCCAGGACAATTTATGGATCAGGTGGCTAATACAGAATGCCAAAGAACAACACATGGAAGGGTGCGTGGCCTGTGCCACAGCTAGACCAGTCATGTTCACTAACCCGGCCCCGTTGTTTCCTAATGAGGACCCAGCAGTATATGCATGCATGTTGAACTTCACACACTCTAAGACAGCTTCCCGCAATTGTACTACCCTAGCATCCCTCTTTCCCCCAGGCTTTGAAAAACCAGGGTATTTTACCGCCATAAAGGGGGAGGGTGCAAGATATCACTGTTTCAATCTCACCGGATCAAGCAAGCCCACAATCAAACTAGGTGATATACCCCCAGACTGGTGTAATACAACTGTACAAACAAAACAGCCCTAGGCCCAGTGGCTAGAATAGGACTATTCTACTATTGTGGTGGTCTTAGGTTGTACTCCCAGATAAAGTTCCCAAATCAAACGTCAGGAGTTTGTGCTATGGTTAGATTAGCTATGCCCATATCTTTGGTAGGGAGTAGAGTCCACTATACCCCCATAAGGCTGTGCAACTGACCGTAAAGAGAAGGCGCAGGGCCCGTAGTATGCAAGGCCCGGCTTTTGATCCATGGGCGGAACCCCAACCTATATAGACAGCATAGGAGTTCCTAGGGGTGTCCCGAATGAATACAAATTGGCAGATCAAATAGCCGCAGGATTTGAGAATATACCACTGCTTTCAGCCATCTTCCCCGTCACTCCCAGCAAAAATGTAGATAGGATAAATTTGTGCATTATAATGTTTTTACGCTTGAGCAATGCAACTAGGGATGCCATCGAAGGCCTGGCCGAGCAGATGGCCCCAACGTCCCTCATGGCGCTCCAGAATAGGATGGCGCTGACATGCTGTTGGCTGAAAAAGGAGGAGTCTGTTCCATGTCGGAGAGATGTGCTGTACGGTCATCCTAACAAACACTGCCCGGATGGGAAGGTCACCAGGGCTTTGAACCAACTTCGAGCCCTTTCCCAGGAGATGCATGACGCCTCAGGTGTATCAATCCATTGGAGGGGTGGATGACACCTTTTTTGGCAAATGGAAGAATCTTATCACTGCTTTTTGACATCTATTGCTGTTTTTCTCACTATTCTAGTTACCTGTGGGTGTTGCTGTGTGCCCTGCCTGCGGACCATGTACATCCCGGCTCATCACCACTGCCTTGTCCAAAGAAAAGCGCCGCCTCCCTATTCCGCTGGGATGCTGCATTACTCACCATGCCTGAGGACGGGAGGACGTTGAGGCACTGCAGTTAGTGTAAAAAGTGTTCGCACCTAGTAGGTGCGAAAAGGGGAATTTGTGGGAAATAATACACTGACTGAGGTGGTGATGAACAGGGCACTCAGGAACGGCCACGTAAAAGCTGGCTTAAGTAATATCTGAATTAACCAAAGACTAAATAAGAGTGTGTGTATGTGTGACATATTATACATTATGCTTTGCAGCTGGGTTACAGCTAGGAGGGAGAGAACAGACAGGGCTATCTTAGTTCAGATAAGCTACAGTGAGCACAGAAGAGGAGATGGTGAGGCCAAGGACACTGAAGTTCGAGGACGGTCTGATAACTCAGAGAACAGGACGTAGGAGTGAACATAGCTGTCTTGTGAATAAATGATACCTGAAAATAATAGACAGGCAAGAAGAAAGAGGGAAGAAAAGATCAGGGAGTGTAACCCAGCAACAGTATAGCTGACCAATCAGCCCCACAAGGGGAACCAATATAACCCTGAGCACACTATTGTTTAAGTGCCATTTTGGGAACCTCTGTCTAGACAATTTCCATCTGGTCCGTGCACGTTTAAAACTGCCCGGAAACGCATTCATCTGTTGACCACAAGAATAAACGCTGTGTTAATTCATCATGGAGTCAGTCGTCAGTTTATAGAAGGATTTCCCAACCCTCTCAAGACATTAACTACATTTGGCTGAGCTTTTATTCACAGTATTTAATTAGAAAATCCATATACTTACCACACGAATAGTAGCGTGGAGTACAGGACGACGAGCCCTTTGATGTAACCGTTACCTGCTT
>NW_022604216.1:0-160375 GCF_008692095.1 Etheostoma spectabile | reverse complement strand
TCAGAAGGACGAGAAACACATTGACCCCACATGAAATAATGACAGGGAGAAAATGCCAGGACCTCACTAGATGGAGGCCACATGCCAATGTTAGATGTTCAGCAAATAGAAATGACAGACTATATGAGAAAGCTAACATCTCTGGTTTCAGCCCTTTTACGCAGGTCCAGTTGGCGAACAGGAAACCGCAGAGGAAGCAACACTACCTGTCAAGGTAGGCGACTGGGTCAGGGTCAAAGTTCACAAGAGGAAGGGACTGACCCCAGGTGGTCCGGCCTTACGAAGTAAGGGAGGTTACTTCACACTCGGTCCAGGTTAAAGGTAAAAAAGGAGCACCTTGGCACCACCTGACACATTGTGCCCCAGTCGCCTCTCCTAGCCGCCCATTGGCAGAAATTAGAAAAGCAATCCAAAATGTATAGATGGAAGAGATGTTTTGGCGGGGAACAGCCCCCACATAGTACATCCATAACTTGGAAGGCAATGGGGTTTGGGAAAAAGACAACAGTGTCCTAGCAGTAGTAGTAGTAGTGGGAGTTGCAGCATTAATTCTGGGTTGGAACATGCGTATGGGGCCGAGACCACAAAGAACAATCACCCGGTAGTGTCCAACCACCTCTCAGTAACAAAGGAAATGAAACTAGACGAGAGAAAGAAGAGCAATTTGGGCATAGTGAAGCAACACACTAAGGGCCCATCCCCAAGGTGCGGTGCCAGATTGACTCTCCCCTATGTGAGAGACTCAACCACGTCATTTACCTTTGATTGTGTCAGGCTATAGACTGCGGGGGGTATAATAGTTTCTACAAAAACACAGATGTGTACATCTGTGACGACTATCAAAAGGTAGAGGACTGTGAAAGGAGCGCTTCCGGACAGGTGAAAGGTAGTCTCTGTAACAGCTGGTATGACCGGGTTGGACAACAGGAGGTGGAAACCATGGGCGAGGTTGACAGACAAAAGAGATTGGTGGGTACAACAAGATGAATGGGAGATATTATCTATACAGCGGGACTATAGTTCAGACCCCACGAAAAATCCCATAACCCTGTCAGTAAATAGAGCAATTGGGAGCAGGAACGGTCAGGATGTGTGGATGTTAGCCATAGGTGTATGGATAGCAGGAAGTGACCAGATAACCCCCCTGCAGATAAATATTTTGGATCCCCTCACGCACACACAGAATGACACTGACATGGCAGAGACTACAGTAAAACCCCCTCTGAAGGAGGAAGACGTAATAGTGCAGGACTTCTCTAAAATGAGGGTGGAAGATGTGTTAGAGTTATCAGCAGGTGCAGGCCAGGACAATTTATGGATCAGATGGCTAATACAGAATGCCAAAGAACAACACATGGAAGGGTGCGTGGCCTGTGCCACAGCTAGACCAGTCATGTTCACTAACCCGGCCCCGTTGTTTCCTAATGAGGACCCAGCAGTATATGCATGCATGTTGAACTTCACACACTCTAAGACAGCTTCCCGCAATTGTACTACCCTAGCATCCCTCTTTCCCCCAGGCTTGAAAAACCAGGGTATTTTACCGCCATAAAGGGGGAGGGTGCAAGATATCACTGTTTCAATCTCACCGGATCAAGCAAGCCCACAATCAAACTAGGTGATACCCCCAGACTGGTGTAATACAACTGTACAAAACAAAACAGCCTAGGCCCAGTGGCTAGAATAGGACTATTCTACTATTGTGGTGGTCTTAGGTTGTACTCCCAGATAAAGTTCCCAAATCAAACGTCAGGAGTTTGTGCTATGTTAGATTAGCTATGCCCATATCTTGGTAGGGAGTAGAGTCCACTATACCCACCATAAGGCTGTGCAACTGACCGTAAGAGAAGCGCAGGGCCCGTAGTATGCAAGGCCCGGCTTTTGATCCATGGGCGGGAACCCCAACCTATATAGACAGCATAGGAGTTCCTAGGGGTGTCCCGAATGAATACAAATGGCAGATCAAATAGCCGCAGGATTTGAGAATATACCACTGCTTTCAGCCATCTTCCCCGTCACTCCCAGCAAAAATGTAGATAGGATAAATTTTGTGCATTATAATGTTTTTTACGCTTGAGCAATGCAACTAGGGATGCCATCGAAGGCCTGGCCGAGCAGATGGCCCCAACGTCCCTCATGGCGCTCCAGAATAGGATGGCGCTGGACATGCTGTTGGCTGAAAAAGGAGGAGTCTGTTCCATGTTTCGGAGAGATGTCTGTACGGTCATCCCTAACAACACTGCCCCGGATGGGAAGGTCACCAGGGCTTTGAACCAACTTCGAGCCCTTTCCCAGGAGATGCATGACGCCTCAGGTGTATCAAATCCATTGGAGGGGTGGATGACAACCTTTTTGGCAAATGGAAGAATCTTATCACTGCTTGTTTGACATCTATTGCTGTTTTTCTCACTATTCTAGTTACCTGTGGGTGTTGCTGTGTGCCCTGCCTGCGGACCATGACATCCCGGCTCATCACCACTGCCTTGTCCAAAGAAAAAGCGCCGCCTCCCTATTCCGCTGGGATGCTGCCATTACTCACCATGCCTGAGGACGGGGAGACGTTGAGGCACTGCAGTTAGTGTAAAAAGTGTTCGCACCTAGTAGGTGCGAAAAGGGGGAATTTGTGGGAAAATAATACAATGACTGAGGTGGTGATGAACAGGGCACTCAGGAACGGCCCGTAAAAGCTGGCTTAAAGTATATACTGAATTAACCAAAGACTAAATAAGAGTGTGTGTATGTGTGACATATTATACATTATGCTTTGCAGCTGGGTTACAGCTAGGAGGAGAGAACAGACAGGGCTATCTTAGTCAGATAAGCTACAGTGAGCCAGAAGAGAGATGGTGAGGCCAAGGACACTGAAGTTCGAGGACGGTCTGATAACTCAGAGAACAGGACGTAGGAGTGAACATAGCTGTCTTGTGAAGTAAATGATAACTGAAAATAATAGACAGGCAGAAGAAAGAGGGAAGAGAAAGAGCAGGAGTGTAACCCAGCAACAGTATAGCTGACCAATCAGGCCCCACAAGGGGAACCAATATAACCCTGAGCACACTATTGTTTAAGTGCCATTTTGGGAACCTCTGTACTAACAAGTTTCCATCTGGTCCGTGCACGTTTAACTGCCCGGAAACGCATTTCATCTGTTGACCACAAGAATAAACGCTGTGTTAATTCATCATGGAGTCAGTCGTCAGTTTAGAAGGATTTCCCCAACACTCTCAAGACATTAAACTACATTTGGCTGAGCTTTATCAACAGTATTTAATTAGAAAATCCATATACTTACCAACCGAATAGTAGCGTGGAGTACAGGACGACGAGCCCTTTGATGTAACCGTTACCTGCTTTCTTCTGGCAACAATGTAAAGCGCGCCAGACGAGATCACGTGCGGTATCACGAGAATTAAAATCGCTTCTTTATTGACTCACTTCATGCCAACATGATCTGAACAAATTCACGTACCCTCTTTTGCAAATTATGTAGTTTCTACACTATAGAGTTACGTTTAACTTTAAAACATGAGTTAATTGTGTTAAATGCATCCAAGACATTTACATAAATCCAAGAGTAGGCCAGTCTCCTTTTTTTTCAGTGTACTATACTACGACATTTATGATTTTTTGACATACTACACTATGACTTTTATGATTTTTTTGTTATACTAAACTATGACTTTTTATGACATTTTATGAATTTTTGACATGTTATACTACAACTTTTTATGAATTTTTGACATACTATACTCTGACTTTTTTTGAATATTTGTTCATATTATACTATGACTTTTTTTGAATATTTGTCATATTCCGGGGGGCCTCTGTAGAGAGCTGGTCCAGGCACGTCCAGCTGGGAGGAGGCCTCGGGAAGACCCAGAACTAGGTGGAGAGAGTACATCTCCAACCTGGCCTGGGAACGCCTCGGGATCCCCCAGTCGGAGCTGTTGATGTGGCTCGGCAAAGAAAGTTTGAGGTCCCCTGCTGGACTGCTGGACAGAGATGGATGGATGGAGGGAACCCTTTTCACTAGCTCATTGTATTCTTGCAAGACAGGTTTATCTGTAGAAGGTGCTGTAGCTTAGTGGTTAAAGCGCCTGTCTTGTAAACAGGAGATCCTGGGTCCAATTCCCAGCAGTGCCTGGTTATCACTCAATGAATTGATTCTCCATGGTTGCCAATACTAATCATGTGCAACCAAGTTATTGTCTGATTTTCTAGAGCACTAAAGTTACATGTGAAGTTATTTTGTACCATTACATTACATGTGTCCATGTAAAGCGAATAAAAGCCTTTTGTTGGAGGTGTTTTTTCAACTTTAGTGTGAAGATTATAAAGTTTTTATTATCATGAATTTCAGTCTTACCTTGGAAGCTTAGGGCTCCTGCACACTGCCTGCATGGCGTGAGCGTGTCAGCTGAGGTTAGAATGCCTACCGTATTGGTCAATACTGTTAACATGAGAGAAATAAAAACAGACACGCCACACAGCAAACACTATGTTGACTGTTGAGGAGGACTAAACTAGGACTGTGTTTTAAGCTTTTCAGGGCTTTCCATGAAACATGGCCTGCCTGGAGGGAGTGGTAAGGACCTTTGTGATGAGGGGACTTATGGCATGGAGGTTGGATTTTACCAGGGCTTTGGTACCATTTTTTCTATTTTTGTTATTTCCACTCTTTACTCTAACCCCGACCGGCCCGTCAGACACCTCCCAAGAGCCTGGGTCTGACCGAGGTTTCTGCCTAAAGGAAGTTTTTCCTCACCACTGTCGCACTGTGGCTTGCTCTGGAGGAAACTGCTAGACCTGTTGGGTCCTTGTAAATTCTGGAGTGTGGTCTAGACCTCCTCTATCTGTAAAGTGTCTCAAGATAACTCTTGTTATGAATTGATACTATAAATAAAATTGAAGTGAATTGTTATGGTACAAATAAGGGAGCATATCAATCAATCAAGCTGCCTCCACGAGGATATACAGGAACAGGCAGTGCTCTACTACGATTTTCACTTTGCCCGTGTCTGGTAACTACTAACCAATTGAAAAGTTTATGAACATTGGTCCAAACAGGTAAAACACTGCTTTTCAGGCTGTCGTGGCCGAGTGTTTTTTTTTTTACTTTTTATGAATTTTTTGACAACTGTACTATGAATTTTTATACATTTTTTGACATACTATACTATGACTTTTATGAATTTTCGACATATTATACTATGACTTTTATGATTATTTTGACATACTAAACTATGACTTTTTATGAATTTTTTGACATACTATGGCTTTTTACGACTTTTTGTGAATTTTTGACATACTATTCTATGACTTATTTTAAAACGGGGAATTAGCTCAAATGGTAGAGAGCTTGCTTAGCATGCACAGGTAGCGGGATCGATGCCTGCATTCTCTAGGGGAGTTTAGATTCTTCTTGCTTTACAACAAGAACTATAATCTGTACTTGTCACAACATACTACACTATGACTTATGAATTTTTTTACATACTATACTATGACTTTTTATGACTTTATGAATTTTTTGACATACTATAAAATGACTTTTTATGACATTTTATGAATAGTTTTCATACGATACTATGACTTTTGTGAATTTTTGACACAGTCTACTATGACTTTAAAAAAAAAAAATTTGACATACTATGACCATGACTATGACTTTTTATGACTATTTCTGAATAATTTGACAAATTATACTATGACTTTTTGAATTTTCGACATAATATACTATGACTTTTATGATTTTTTTGTCATAGAACTATAAATCTGGACTTGTTACAACATACTACACTACGACTTTTTAGGAATATTTTGACATACTATACTATGACTTTTTATGAATTTTTGACAACTATACTATGAATTTTTATAAATATTTCGACATACTACAGTATGACTGTTTATGATTTTATTGACTTTTTATGAATTTTTGACATAGTATACTATGACTTTTTTTGATTTTATGAATTTTTGACATACTAACTATGACTTTTTATAAATATTTCGACAAATTATAGTATGACTATTTAGGAATTTGTCAACATACTATACTATGACTTTTATGAATTTTCGACACATTATACTATGACTTTTTATGAATATTTTGACTTACTATACTATGACTGTTTATGATTTTATTGACTTTTTATGAATTTTTGACATAGTATACTATGACTTTTTATGATTTTTCATGAATTTTGACATACTATACTATGACTTTTTATAAATATTTCGACAAATTATAGTATGACTATTTAGGAATTTGTCAACATACTATACTATGACTTTTATGAATTTTCGACACATTATACTATGACTTTTAATGAATATTTGAGGTACTATACTATGAGTTACTACGAGGCTTTGAAGACTAAAATTAATTTGTGGATGAATATATATTTCAAACTGAATCATTGTTTTTTTTTACACACACACACACACACACACACACACTTTATGAATAAACCTCAGATAGTTCAACCTGTTTTATTAGGAGTGGTTTTACACAAATTCAAAATAAAACATTCATGCAACAAAACTTAATAAAGTGCTCTGGTTTTTAAAAGGACGCAAACAGAAAAATAAAAACAAAACTGAGTTCTTCTGTTCTCCAACAAGAAATAAGGACGAATAAAGCATCTGTCTCTGTCTTCATGATGTCGGGTTGGTCCTCTGATCTGTCCCCGTCTTCTCCAGATGGATCTGTCCCCGTCTTCTCCCGGAAGACAGATTTATTATTTCAGTTTAATTATTAGGAATCAAAGTCTCCGTGTGTTGGTCCTTTGATCTGTCCCCGTCTTCTCCCTCTGATCTGTCCCCGTCTTCTCCCTCTGATCTGTCCCCGTCTTCTCCATTTGATCTCTCCCCGTCTTCTCCCACATATCTGTCCCCGTCTTTTCCCTCTGATATGTCCCCATCTTCTCCCTCTGATATGTCCCAGTCTTCTCCCACGGATCTGTCCCTGTCTTCTCCCTCTGATCTGTCCCCATCTTCTGCCACAGATCTGTCCCCGTCTTCTCCCTCTGATTTTCCTTCTTAAATCTTCTTGGGTTTTTCCCAACATTTTTAAAGCTTTTTTTTTTTTTTTTCACGTCACATTTGTTGACATTCGACATTTTTGTCTCTTTTTTACACTTAAAAAAAAATTCTCATACAGCGGGGGTAAGTTAAAATTTCAATTCTGCTGAAGTACTGACTGTGATTGGCTGGGGAATTTGGTGAAAAACTATTTCTGTTTTTTAAATCCTGGGGTTGTACAAAACGGAAATAAAGGTTAGGTTCTTTGTTGCATCCAGGCTGTTATGTATAACAGATAAAAAGCGCAAATTGACATCATTCCATCCAATACGGGCAAGACGGGGTTGACAGATAGATTTTAAAATCCACACAGATAAACAGTCATCGTAGCTCTTTGCAGGATTTCCGCAAAGTTTACCGAGATTAAACTGGGCCGTATAGTGGCAATTATACAAAAAAGAGAGAAGTACTTCCACTCGTTGTTACCTGTCGTTGCTATGGGTAACAAGAGTTCACATTCACACGTTTCCTTAGGGGCCCGTAGTGGATGAAATGGTAAAACATTTGGCCCTGGATGCATAGAATGCCTGCCATATGGAGCGACAAAAAAAAGGTCCTGAAAAAAGGTTCTTTAACTCTACCTCCCTCACCTCTTTTTTTTGTTTCTTGTTATGTGTCGGCAAGATGTCTTATGCTTTTGGGTTGTCTGTCCATCTCTACATCAGAATCAGAAATTCTTTATTGATCCCCGAAGAGAAACTCTGGAAAATGAGGACTCCTTCAAGCCAGATTTGAACCAGCGACCTAAGGATTTCAGCTTTAGGTCTCTACAGTCCTCCTTTCTACCAACTCAGCTATTGAAGGAGTTAGCACTTACACATCCAGAACCGTGCCATAGCTGCAGTCTTAAGATTTCTGGATGGGGCCGTGGCTGCTGTTATGTGTATAGCTGTAAATCTGCTCCCTAAAAACAATAACAGGTCCGGCACTCCTTCCCCTCCTTTCTCCTTTGACTTCTTCATCACTCTTCTTTGCACTCGTTCCCACTTGGACCCCCACAAGAAATAAAAGATGGCTCATTCCAGTTCTAAAATCTCTTTTCTGGGTTGGATAAAAACAGAGCTGATTAGTAAAAGCAAAGGTAGAATCACTGCCTTGATGATTAAAATCTTTCCATCTAGAGTTAGTCCTCTAAGTCTCCAGCATCCTAGTCTCTGCCTAACTTTCCCTAACGTGTCTAGCCAATTTGTTTTCCCACCCCCCTCCCGATTGAATTTTACCCCAAGGATTTTTTGGGTCGGTCCGAGTCACAGTCAGGGGGAGTCCTGTCATCTCAGTAGCTGTCCACGGCCCATGAAAATGGGCAAGGGTCTTGCTTCTATTATTTAGCTGCTGTTGAGAATCTGAGTCTAGTTAAGGACAGCATATTTGTTTTTCACAAGTACAAAAGGCTCGGCCAAAAAGCAAATCCCACCAAAAATAGTTTAAACTCATCGGCGTTCCCCTCCAAGGAAGTCTTTAGTAAAAAGGGAAAGACTTGTGCGTTATGAAGAGAAACCAGAGTGAGTACAGCCGTCTGCTCGAGAGCAGCAGAAAACCCTAGTGGACCCAGTCCAAACCATCGTGGTAAGCCTCACTGGGTGTCCAAACTAAAATGATAAGAGTTAACATGGTCGACTCCTTACTGATGTTTATATCTGTACTCACTATGCCCTTTTTTAAAACACCAGCCAATCTCAAGTGTTACATGTGAATAATCAATATGTGAGTAATCAGGAAGCGCACATTAAAGATAGTTGCAAGATCTACCAAATGTTTAACTTTAAAACCCGTAAGCTGTTGGAACCTTAGTTGCCACAGGTTCCCAAATCTAAAGGCGGAGCAGAGTGGAGCAGCGGAAGCGTGCTGGGCCCATAACCCAGAGGTCGATGGATCGAAACCATCCTCTGCTAATTTCTGTGCTTTGTTTGAAATTAAGTCTATTTCCTTTTTGTTGATGTTTAACAATGCTATCTGTGTCTGAAGTGAAATCTCTGCAATGCTCATTGCATAATACAATAAATATGCTACACAATAGTACAAGTACATAAATACAGTAAAATAGAAACTGTAAAACATGTACATTTAAAGTGCTTGTTGTGCTATCTGATAGTCTGAGGTATAAAAGAGAGAGCATACCGCTTAGTTTGTGTCACAGGAGGTCTTAGTCT
Organism: Etheostoma spectabile; assembly: GCF_008692095.1. NCBI lineage: Eukaryota > Metazoa > Chordata > Actinopteri > Perciformes > Percidae > Etheostoma > Etheostoma spectabile. The sequence continues at coordinate 151,139 of NW_022604216.1, read as the reverse complement.
ACTACTACGTATTATAACCCTACCAGTCAGATTACCACAGGAGGTAATATCTGTTGCAGCTCTTTTAAAGACTCTACCATAATACCTGCTGGAGATGCCAGGTCCTCATACACGTAAAGCAGGAGCTCTACCACTGAGCTACATCCCCTGAAGATCTTCAGATTTTTTTTACTTTTTTCTGAGATAGACTTAGTCTTATCTTTATTAATCCTTTTGGGATAACTCCCGCAAGGAAATTGAAATATCACTGAATAAAAGAAGAAACCTGGGTAAAACATGTAATGTTAATGTTGTTTATGACTTCAAACCTATAAATGCAACTGCGATGGCTGGAAATCAAACCTGGGCAAAATGATTGTACTGCTATGGTATAAATCATAGTTGAAAAGTAACACACCTGTTGCCTTTCTGCTAGACAATACAACGTTCACTGCAAATCTTGTAACACAGACTGAAAATAAATGATGAGAAATGCATTGGTGGAGATGGGTTGCTTCCACTACTTCTGAGATAACACTGTCTTTGCTACCACTCTTGAGGAACACCTCTCGTCAGCAGGATTCAAACCTGCACGGGGAGACCTCATGGGATTTCTAGTCCATTGCCTTAACCGCTCGTAAGCCTCGGCCACAACTACCTGCAATTTAGGACCAGACCTATTGGAACAAATGTTCATAAACCTTTCGATTGGTTATTAGAAGTTACCAGACACGGGCAAAGTGCAAATCGTAGTGCACTTCCTGTGTCTGTGGATCCTCATGGAGGCAGCTTGATTGACTTACAGTTCTCCGCTATTCACAATCACACCTGATAGACAAGCTTTAGTACAAAACTAAAGTAACGAGCCAATTTTGTAAAATGTAAGGAGTAGAAAATACTGATATTCGTGTTCAAATGTAAGGAGTAAAAGTCAAAAGTCGCCAAAAAAATAAATGGTAAACTAAAGTAAAAATATCTGAAAAATCTACTTGAGTACAGTAATGAAGTGTTTGTAATTCGTTACTTCGTTAACAAAGTATTTATACTGTGTTACTTCCAATCTCTGATGACCGTAAAGATTAATATGTACATGGTTTGCATAACTGTACCTTCTGATAGACATAAGGCTTTCGTTATCTGTGGGCTGCTCTATAGTCTCCTGAATGAGGATAAATCCCAGAGTTGGCTCAAACCAGCAAACGTCCCTGGGTGGACTTGAACCACCATCCTTTCGGTTAACAGCCAACTGCGCTGACCTATTGCGCCACAGAGACTGCGCCTGTCTGCTGTTATCGATCTTTAAGCCACAAGCATTTGCTTTATAGCTTTTTGAGGTTGAGCTGCACATGTATGCTTATCAGGCTATTTTCCTGTTACTCAGAAATTGGGGAAGCTGACTCATGCGGAAATGTAGAAGCTGGACGTGCATTGTATTGTTCTTACATGTCAATTGGATTCTGACTTTGAATTCAAATATTTGGCATCCAAGAAGATTTCTGAACTGATGATGTATCAGTCATTTTGCTGGTGGTTTCTTTTTTCACAGCAACAAGCTTGATCATTGACATACAGTTGCACGCCACGTATCACAAAACTCCTGAATGAGCCAGTATAGAGCATCAGAATTGCTTGATGAATGGTCTATTAGCTTTGGAACAACCCACAGCTCTCCATTGTCAGATATGGGTGGGGGAGTGGTCACTGTGTCCAACCCTTTCTGTGTAAAAAAACAACTAAAGAAGTCTCTTGGATGAGAGACAAAACCTTTTGCGGAGAATCTTTTACCAAGTCCAGTTGCCCTCGGCCTAGTTGTGAACTTTTGGGGTAATAGCTTGGATCAGGAACCAAAACAGACACATCTGGACTCAATGTGGGCATTGTACAGCAATATTTGACACATTTAGACCATGAAGACAGTTTTCAGTTTATTTCCCATCTGGCAGGTATATTTGTGGACTCAGTTGGCCTTTTTGTAGAAAATTGCACAATGTTGACCCAATTTTCATCCTATTTTCCATTTGGCAGGGACATTTCTGGATTCAGGTGGACATTGTGGACAGAAACATTGGTGGATCTTGATTCCCACCATAGGATTTAGCCTGTATTGCACATTGTCTTCACATCCCGCGCAATGTATTGCCATTGTCAAGCACATTGCCACCCTGGTGACTTTCTTCCATGTCTCCATGAACGCCCATATATTGGGCTGACAGTTGAGAAACCTTCCCTTGTTAACTATGACATGGATGACTGAGAACCTACTATATCAAGACATGTTTAATTCACTATATTATAATTTTTTGAGACAAGTCCTACTGGACAACTGTTGGATCAGTCAGGATGGCCGAGCGGTCCAAGGCGCTGCGTTCAGTTCGTAGTCCCCACTGGAGGCGTGGGTTCAAATCCCACTTCTGACAACAACTGTTTTCATTTGGAACTAATGTCTAAGAGTCGATATTGGGAATAAATAACATAGCAGTTCTTTGTATTTAAGAGGACATGAATGTGCGCAAGAAATGCAATTGCAAGTAAAGCGTTTTTAAAGTTACCACGTGTTTGTACACAGTAGACATATCTACTGCTGTATTCACTGTTATCTTTGGGCTGCTCTATGGTCTTCTGCAAAAGGATAAATCCCAGAGTTGGCTCAATCCAGGTTATTTACATAGTGAACGTCCCTGGGTGGACTTGAACCACCATCCTTTCTGTTAACAGCCGACTGCGCTGAACTATTGTGCAACAGAGGCTGCGTTTTTGGTCACAGCAACAAGCTTGATCATTGACATACAGTTGCACGCCACGTATCACAAAACTGTTGGGTGGGGCCTTATGTATTTGCTTGTATTACATCAAGTGACCTGCATACCAATGACCGTAAAGATTAATATGCTGTCAGCGAATGCCACCTATATGCGACAGGCCCCCGGGTGACAGGCGGAGATACTGTCCATTATACTAACAAGGAATGCCCGAGCTTAATATTTGGCACATCAAGAAATAGGTGGCGCTATTCCAACATTTAGGCCACAGTCAATGCATGTAGAAATATTTATGTTTACTACATATTTGCTGTCATTCAAATCTATGACAAAGCATCTGTGACTGAATCTAGTTTAAAATCTCTATTTTGTAGCATTTTGAACATTTGCAATAAAAAGAAATGGTGCATTTTCCCACAAATATGCAAAATAAATGCTTTTAGTCAGTTTCCGTAGTGTAGTGGTCATCACGTTCGCCTCACACGCGAAAGGTCCCCTGTTCGAAACTGGGCGGAAACACATTTCTTTGTTTGTATTGACTTCGCACAATCAAACTCTGCGAAGTTAAACTCTCTATAAACTTCACGGAAAAATCTCCCTGATGTGAAATCGTGGCCAGGCCTACCGAAGTTTCCCCAGTGCAGTAGTCATCACGTTCAGAGATACAGGAATATCCTGTCTAAAAATTATGCAGAAAAACAATTCCACGCATTTGTTACTTCTAAGCTGGATTACTCCAATTCTTTATTATCAGGCTGCTTAAAAGAGTCCATAAAGATTCTTCAGCTGATCCAGAATTCTGCAGCACGTGTTCTGATAGGAACCAGGAAAAGAGATCGCATCTCTCCGGGTTTAGCTTCTCTGCATTGGCTTCTTGTAAAATACAAAATAGAAATAGATTTAAAATCCTTCTTCTCACCTACAAAGCTCTTCATGTTCAAGCACCATCTTATTTTAAAGAGCTCATTGTACCTTATTACCCCGACCAGAGTACTGCGCCTACAGAATGCAGGGTTACTTGTGGTTCCTAAAGTCTCCAAAAGTAGAATGGGAGCCAGAGTGTTCAGCTATCAAGCTCCTCACCTGTGGAACCAGGTTCCCGTTTTGGGTTCAGGAGGCAGACACCATCTCCACATTTAAGAGTGGGCTTAAGACTTTCCTCTTTGATGAAGCTTATAGTTAGTGCTGGCTCAGTTTTTCCTTGCCTCTTTCTCCTAGTGCTTGCTCTTGCCCTGTTCAAAACTGGGCGGAAACACATGTCTTTATTTGTATTGCTTGGCTTCCGAGATCAGACGAGAGCAGGCGCTTTCAGGGTGGTGTGGCCGTAAGCAACCATACAGGGCGAAATACAGCTATTTCTAGATGTGAAGACCTGAAAGTTCTCAAAACTTGAATAATAATCATGTGGTAAACAGATACAGATAATGCTGTACTCGCTCATCCCTATTGAACACTGAGATTGTTTATTTTAATTCTAAAGAAGAATGGTGCTTCAAAAAAAAAAGTTACGTCCTCTATACAGTTTCCTTGTCAGCTCTGCGTCCAGCAAAGAAGCTACAGCGCCTTATGCGCTTACAGCACCAGGTACTCCCAGGCGGTCTCCCATCCAAGTACTAAGCCAGCCCAACCCTGCTTGGCTTCCGAGATCAGACGAGAGCGGGCAGGGTGGTGTGGCCGTAAGCAAGTGCATGGGGTGAAATCCAGCTATTTCTAGACGTGAAAACCTGAAGGTTTTCAAAACTGTTGAATAAACAGCTCGGGGTTGAGGAATACTGAACTACATGTGATCACACTACTAGTTCACGTATACATTTTTCCGTAGCTTGCTATTAGTTTAACTACCTTCACCTTGGAATCAAGATGAGTTGACTTGCTTTTTGCTCTTTTTGCATTATAATTAACACTTCTGAATTTTTAAGAGTTCTTTGATTTGTTTTGTTCCACATTGATTCATTTGAATCAATGTGGAACAAAACAAATCAAAGAACACCTGTTGCTACACTTATAAATAATTTCATGTATTTCCATGTTTCTATTTTTCCTTACTGTAATTCATTCTTAATTTTCTTACCTCTGTCTTTACTTAGACTTGGGTGACTTGTCGTCTTCCATAACATAGTATTTATAATGATGTGGTCACACTGCAAGTATTATGAACTCCTACTTGAATTGTTGAACAGTGTGAGATTGTTTGTTTTAATTCTAAATAAGAAAGGTGCTACAAAACAAAAATATTACGTCCTCTATACAGTTTCCTTGTCAGCTCTGCGTCCAGCAAAGACGTCACAGCGCCTTATGCTAATTAAAAAGCTTACAGCACCAGGTATTCCAAGGCAGTCTCCCATCCAAGTACTAAGTTGGCCCAACCCTGCTTGGCTTCCGAGATCAGACGAGAGCAGACGCTTTCAGGGTGGTGTGGCCGTAAGCAAGCGCCCCGGTTGAAATAAAGCTGTTTCTAGACGTAAAAACCCGAAGTTTCTCAAAACTTTTAAATAAACAGCTTGGGGTTGAGGAATACTGAACTACATGTAATCACACTAATAGTTCACGTATACATTTATCAATTTTTAAGAGTTCTTTGATTTGTTTTGTTCCACATTGATTAATTTTTTTAGCAGCCATTGCGAGGCCATGTCTCTTCAGGTCCATTGACAGTTTGGGCAACGGGCAGCTCCACCTGCATCGTTAATTGTTTTTCCACAAGACAGAAGATGGGTGCACCGTTCCCAGCAACACTGCAATATTGGGTCGATGCGTGGAGTGAATGGAGTGTGCCGCTTTCCAAATCCAAGGCCTCACCTATTCCCACATTGTCACAGGGCCAATATTTTTTGTCCTTGCTGTTTTTCTGCCAATCAATAGTGCAAATCTTGCTACACTTTTGTATGGCTTTATCTTTTCAAGTATTATAACAACGTTTTGATACCAGGAACCCAACGAGGTTTCAAAGATCGTTCAGTTTTTGTGACATCTTCTGGCGGTAAAATCTGCCAGCCATGTCTCTTCAGGTCCATTGACAGTTTGGGCAACGGGCAGCTCCACCTGCATCGTTAATTGTTTTTCCACAAGACAGAAGATAGGGGCACCGTTCCGCTGCAATACCAGGTTGATAAGTGGAGTGAACGGAGCAAGCCCCTTTTTCAACTCCTATTGCTAAAAATCCATTTAATACGTTGTCCCCTGATAGAGGACATATCAGATATTAAACTGATAAGAACAGATACTACACTTGATCTTAGCCAAAAGGCCGAGAAGCGATGACCACCACCTCTATGCTGTCAGATGCGACCTCCACGGACGGTTTTCAGCTGTCACTGTACAGTAATTTTAAAAGGACATAACAGCTGCTACTTAGCACCCCCGCCCAAGCGCTTCATGGTGAAGCACAAAAGTTTTAGTTAAAGACGGCAATTTTGGTTTTACCAATTGGTCAAGCTCCTGCCAACGTGCAATATTCCCATGCTGTTACATTTTGGCTACGTTTAAGAATCTGAGTTTCCTTTTGGAGAGCACATTTGTTTTTCACAAGTACAAAAGGCTTAGCCAAACAGCAAAGCCCACCAAAAATAATTTTAACTCATAGGTGTTCCTTTCCACGGAAGTCTTTAGTAAAAGGCGAAAGAGAAACCAGAGTAAGTGCAGCCCACTTTCGAGAGCAGCCGAAAACCCCAGTCTTCCCAGTCCCAACCCTCGCGGTAATTCTCACTTGGTGTGCCGCATTCCAGATCCAAGGCCTCACCTATTCCCCCATTGTCACAGGGCCAATATTTTGTCCTTGCTGTTTTTCTGCCAATCAATAGTGCAAATCTTGCTACACTTTTGTATGGCTTTATCTTGCCAAGTATTAGATAGATAGATAGATGTTTATTGATCCCAAGAAAAATGTGAAATTCCGGTGTTAAAGCAGCAAAATCAGTCACAAAGCACAGAATATAAATATAAATGAAATACTAGGAAAAATATACATATATACAATATACATGAAATAATAATGTGAATAAAGTAAAAAAGAACATATATTTGAATATGTACAGGATGGGGAAACAATAATGTGCAACTGCTTAAATAATATTTTAAAATGTTAAAATGTATGCTACATGTAAATAAACCAAATTGTGCAGGTTGCATTAGTGCAGTAGTGTGGTGCCCAAAAGTCTTATCTAGCACCCAGTGATTGCATGTTAAAAAGTGTTATTGCTTGTGGTATGAATGATTTTCTGTAGCGGTCCGTGCGGCATCGAAGCTGTCGAAGCCTCTTTGAGAACCTGCTCCTCTGTTGGACCAGTGTGGGGTGGAGAGGGTAGTCAGGGTTATCCATGATAGATAACAGTTTGTTCAGTGACCTCCTCTCCACCACAGCTTCAAATGTGTCCTGTTTGCAGCCGATTACGGAGCGGCCTTCCTAATCAGTTTGTTCAGTCTGTTTCAATCGCTCGCTCCGATGCTGCTGCCCCAGCAGATGGCGGAGGAGAACAGAGCGCTGGCCACAACAGACTGGTAGAAGATCTCCAACATCCTGCTGCACACGTTGAAGAATCTCATCTTCCTCAGGAAGTAGAGTCTGCTCATCCCCTTCTTGTAAACATTCTCCTGAAGTCGATCACCATCTCTCTGGTCACGTTCAGCAGCAGGCAGTTCTTACCAGACCACTCCACAAAGTCACCCACCAGTGCTCTGTACTCCCCCTCCTGTCCATCCCTTATACACCCAACAACTGCAGAGTCATTAGAAAACTTCTGTAGGTGACATGACTCTGAGTTGTACTGAAAGTCTGTGGTGTATAAGGTGAACAGAAAAGGAGACAGCACAGTCCCCTGTTGGGCCCCCGTGCCACTCACCACCACATCAGACAGACACACAGTCAGACACAGTCCAGGCGGACAAACTGTGGTCTGTCTGTCAGGTAGTCAGTGATCCAGAAGACTGTGGACGCACCGGCACCCATCACCCGCAGCTTCTCACCAAGTAGCAGAGGCTGGATGGTGTTGAATGCACTGGAGAAATCAAAAAATGTGATTCTCACAGTGCCGCCACCGCCATTCAGGTGCAAATGAGCTCGCTGCAGAAGATAGATGACAGCGTCGTCCACTCCCAGACAAGGCTGGTAGGCAAACTGTAGAGGGTCCAGAGAAGAACTCACCTGCGGCCTCAGGTAAGCCAAGACCAGCCTCTCCAGCACCTTCATCACATGGGATGTGAGAATCACTGGGTGGTAGTCCTTAAGGCCAGATGGAGTCGACTTCTTGGGGACCGGGACAAGGCAGGACGTCTTCCACAGCAGCGGCACCCTCTGCAGGCTCAGGCTCAGGTTGAAGAGGTACTGGAGAACACCAGACAGCTGACTGGCGCAGGTTTTCAGGACCCTAGGGCTGATACCGTCCGGGCCAGCAGCCTTGCGCTGGTGTAGCCTCTCCAGCTGTCTCTTCACCTGGCCAGGTGTGAATGCAAAGCGGTGGGGGGAGCTTGAAGTGTCAGTGGGGGGAAGGGAAATGTGGTGTAGTGGTAGTGGGGGGAGTGGGTTGACTGCAGGAGGGCTGAGGGAGTGAGGAGGGAGATGTTGGAACAAAGAGGGTGGGGGGGAGGATAGTATAATGGACAGTATCTCTGCCTGTCACATGGAAGATCGGGGTTCGATTCCTCGACAGGGAGATTTTTCTACCAGCTAACCAATGCTACAAGTCCTTAAGGAAGTCCAGGCGAAGGCGTGGGCATACTCCGGAAAGTGGGCCTTGGCTCAAGCTGTGTTCAGCATGGGAGGAGAACTCCTGATCCGAAATGGGAGTATTTCCAAGCAATGGCAAGAGCACAACTCCTGGACATGAACAAAACGTCACAAGCCGCCGCATGAGTTGGGAGAGTGTAAAGTCTGGGCACCTTATAATTCCGTTTATGCTCTTTGCAGACTATGTGGTTCATTTGGCTTTATTCCACTGGGGTGAATCATGAGGGGGAAAGCGGGCCTTGGCTCAGGCTGTGTTCAGCATGGTAGGAGAGCTCCTGACCCTAAATGGGAATATTATCAAGCGATGGAAAAAGCATATTTACTGGACATGAACAGCACCTCACAAGGCGCAGCACAAGGTGGGAGAGCGTCAAGTCTGGGCACCTTATAATTCCTTTTCTGCTCTTTCCAGATTATGTTGTTCTTTTGGCTTCATCAAACAGTGATCTACAGCTCCCACTGGGGCAGATTGAAGCCCAGTGTCAAGCATTTGGAATCAAAGTCAGCTCCTCCAAATCTCAAAGCTCAGGATTTCTCCCATCGGGTTGGGAGTGTTGTGGAAGTTTCTGTTCAGCGAGGGAGGAATTTGTGATGAAGAAGAGTCCTTGTTGAAACAAAATAAACACAGGCTGTAGACTGGATTAAAAGTTTGGATATTTGGTGAAAGAGTTTAATTATTTTCTCGAGAGAACAATCAAACAAAATGACAAGAATGGCAGTTCACAATGAAACAGAGTAACAAGGTGACCCCACAATTCTGGTGCCCGCGTAACACTAGACAACTCCTTATATCCTCTCCTGCCCCAACAGAAAAACCCTATCATGTTTGGAAAAACACTTTGATCCTAAACAAAACAATTCATCTCATTCTACTTTTACGAATGAGTAAGAATTGAATAACCACACAGATAAACAGTCATTGCCTATGTAGAAAATCATTATCTATGTAATTTTCCCATCACAGGAGTCAATTGCTGTCCCAAGTGAAGACGTTCTTGTATCTCAAAAGCTTATTTCAAACAGTGAAACTTGTTCCAACACAAAAACCACAATACTACTGAAACTTTGGATGGTCGCCTCCACCTCTCACACAGAAGACGGGGGTTTTATTTCCCGATTGGGAGATCTATCTACCAGCTGCTAATTATTTTCCAAGGCTACATCGACACTACTACATCTGCCAGAGTAGTTTGGATACGAGGCCTAACCATAGCAAAAGATATGCAATTTTTAAGAATGTATTATAGTGGATGTACTCAAAGAAAGACAAAGGTTTTACAAAACGATTGAGAATGATCCTGCTATCAAAGATATGTTTTCAGTGATGATATGATCACCTACCTCAGGATCCAGTAACGAAGGCAGACAGCAGGAACCTAAGACGGATCCAAGAATGTAAACATCAACTATGAGGCAAGGAAGTTGAGGTTCAGGTAATTTAATTCAATTCAATTTTATTTATATAGCGCCAAATTACAACAACACTTATCTCATTGCGCTTTTCATAAAAGAGCAGGTCCAGACCATATTCTTGATGTTATTTACAGAAACCCAAAAATTCCCACCAAGAGCAAGCACTAGGAGAAAGAGGCAAGGAAAACTGAGCCAGCACTAACTATAAGCTTCATCAAAGAGGAAAGTCTTAAGCCTACTCTTAAATGTGGAGACGGAGTCTGCCTCCTGAACCCAAACGGGAACCTGTTTCCACAGGTGAGGAGCTTGATAGCTGAACACTCTGGCTCCCATTCTTCTTTTGGAGACTTTAGGAACCACAAGTAACCCTGCATTCTGGGAGCGCAGTACTCTGGTCGGGGTAATAAGGTACAATGAGCTCTTTAAGATAAGATGGTGCTTGAACATGAAGAGCTTTGTAGGTGAGAAGAAGGATTTTAAATTCTATTCTGGATTTTACAAGAAGCCAATGCAGAGAAGCTAAAACAGGAGAGATGTGATCTCTTTTCCTGGTTCCTATCAGAACACGTGCTGCAGCATTCTGGATCAGCTGAAGATCTTTATGGACTCTTTTAAGCAGCCTGATAATAAAGAATTGGAGTAATCCAGTTTAGAAGTAACAAATGCGTGGACTAGTTTTTCTGCATCATTTTTAGACAGGATATTCCTGAATCTCTGAATGTGATGACTACTGCACTGGGGAAACTTCGGTAGGCCTGGCCACGATTTAACATCAGGGAGATTTTTCCGTGAAGTTTCTAGAGAGTTTAACTTTGCAGAGTTTGACTGTGCGAAGTCAATACAAACAAAGAAATGTGTTTCCGCCCAGTTTCGAACAGGGGACCTTTCGTGTGTGAGGCGAACGTGATAACCACTACACTAAGGAAACATTTATTTTGCATATTTGTGGGAAACTGCACCATTTCTTTTCATTGCAAATGTTCAAAATGCTACAAAATAGAGATTTTAAACTAGATTCAGTCACAGATGCTTTGTCATAGATTTGAATGACAGCAAATATGTAGTAAACATAAATATTTCTACATGCATTGACTGTGGCCTAAATGTTGGAATAGCGCCACCTATTTCTTGATGTGCCAAATATTAAGCTTGGGCATTCCTCGTTAGTATAATGGGCAGTATCTCCGCCTGTCGCGCGGAAGATTGGGGTTCGATTCCCCGACGGCGAGACATTTCTACCAGCTAACCAATGCTACAAGGCCTCGAGGAAGTCCCGGCGAACGCGTGGGACTACTCGGGAAAGCGTGCCTTGGCTCAAGATGTGTTCAGCATGGTAGGAGAACTCCTGATCCTAAATGGGAATATATTCAAGCAATGGAAAGAGTACAACTCCTGGACATGAACATCACCTTACAAGGCGCAGCAGAAGGTGGGAGAGTGTCAAGTCTGGGCACCTTATAATTCCTTTTCTGCTCTTTCCAGATTATGTTGTTCTGTTGGCTTCATCAAACAGTGATCTACAGCGCCCACTGGGGCAGATTGAAGTCCAGTGTCAAGCAATCGGAATCAAAGTCATCTCCTCCAAATCTCAAAGCTCAGGATTTCTCCCATCGGGTTGGGAGTCAATTGCTGTCCCAAGTGAAGACGTTCTTGTATCTCAAAAGCTTATTTCAAACAGTGCAACTTGTTCCAACACAAAAACCACATTACTACTGAAACTTTGGATGGTCGCCTCCGCCTCTCACACGGAAGACTGGGGTTTTATTTCCCGATGGGGAGATCTATCTACCATCTGCTAATTATTTCCCAAGGTTACATTGACACTACAACATCTGCCAGAGTAGTTTGGATACGAGGCCTAACCATAGCAAAAGACATGCATTTTTTAAGAATGTATTACAATGGATACACTCAAAGAAAGACAAAGGTTTCTGCCAAGGAACAGAGCTACCTGCTCTGGGGGCAGGGGTCAGGAACCAGGGTAAGTGATTTAGAAAGGTATTAGGGATCGTGAATCTCCAACAGAAAACACTGCTCCAAACAGCTCTACTGTAGTCCAGCCTATACTCTGCTCCTGATTGGCTTGTAATCCTTACCTAGGTACTTTGCATGTGCAACTCTCAACAAAGATGGAAGAGAAGTGCGATGCCTCACTCTGTAACAAAACAGAGATGTGTTTCAGTTGATTGATGTGCCTTTGATGCTGGTATTCTTGCTGGGGGAGGACCCCCCAACATACTGAGCTACCGCCACCTACCAACGTTTGACCCTGACGTGATTTGAACACGCAACCTTCTGATCTGGAGTCAGACACGCTACCGTTGCGCCACAAGGTCTACAGACTATACTTGTACGGATCAAATTTCTTTTTGATTAATGCATCTACAGATTAACTTTCTTTTTGGTTAATGCATATACACTACCGGTCAAAAGTTTGGGGTCACTTAGAAATTTCTATTGCACTCCATTATAGACAGAATACCAGCTGAGATCAGTTGCATTGCTTTTTTAATCAGGGCAGCAGTAATCAGATTACATTATGTGCTTACATAATTGCAAAAGGGTTCTCCAATGTTTTTCTAGTTAGTTTTTTTTTAATGATATCAGATTACACTGTAAAAACTGGGACTGGTGTAAATTAATATTTAGTAATCAAACATTAGTAACATATACATAATAAAAAAGACTATTCATAGTTTGGAATCACATTGAGCTGCATTCAACAAATTTTAGGTATTTACTAATTACATTTTACTCAGTTCTGTTTGAATAAAATCACCTGTGAATCCTTAAGTAGATTTTAATTATATTTTATCAGGAAAGTCAAAGATGCAGAAAATTAATACATTTAACTCATTGGGAGGTCTTTGGATTTAATCCCCAAAGACTTCCGCTCCAGCTATTTTCAGCCACATGGACATCGGCATCCATTTCAGCTACTGCCATTTTCTCAAAGGTAAGACTTGTTCAATTATTGCATTTTACAACGAGTTGCTGTAACAGTCCAGTTGAACATTGTTTTGCATTGCTGCATGTTACTCAACAGTCCAACTTTACTGGTTGAAAGTGAAAATAAAGATATGTTAGCCTAACGTTACAGTGATTCTGACTAATGACTAAACGCGTGGCAATGACTGAAAAAGTAGTCGGTTAAATATCACAATTTAAAGTGAATTTTCCAAGTATAACGTTAAAGATAATGGCCTTTAAGATACAAGGTAACGTAATCTACTTGTGCCAATTTTCCTGGCATTGGCCTGGCCTCCACCCCTCCTCTGCCCTGACAAGCTAAATTAGCTAACGTCTATCTGGTACCGTGTTTGCTTGCGCTCTGGAGGGTGGTCCATGTTAAGTAATGTTAGCCGAGCAGTTTCATGTCTCAGTTCACTGTAACATACAATGATGAGCCAACGGGAGATGGCATATACTTTTTCAGTCTGTCTGGAGTATGCAGTCAACTTAGTCAAGCTGCGTCTGAGGTCAGTAAATCAGAGCAAGGTGCCGGATTTGCGGTGCCATAGAGGTTTTGTCCGTCTGTTTGCAACAGCAGACTTAACACAATAGCATGTCATTCTCCGTATATTAAAATTGTGTCAACAACGTGTCTCCAAAAAAACAAGGAAATCACTAATTTAGGCAATGACCCTTCTTTGTGTTTGTTTTTATTATGATATGGATCCCCCTGGGTCTGAAAAAAAATGTAAAGACCGTAATTCACACGAAAAAAGGATATGTACATTTATCAATCATTTGTAAATTATTTGCCCGATAATTTTTCAACCACTTATGGGTGGAAGTGAAGGTCAACCTTGTAGGCTTAAAAGACAAATAATAAAAACGTCACATCACTGGATATTAGTAATGTTTTTGTCAGGTTCTCTCTTCATTCTTATTTGCATACTACATGTTTCAGTGTTCCATCCATCTTTGACCGCTTATCCGGCTTATATCGGGTCGCGGGGGCAGCAGCTCCAGTAGGGGACCCCAAACTTCCCCTTTCAGTGTTCCCAAGCTTTAATAATTACTGCTGCAAACCACAGTTTTTATGATTTGCCATATTGTATGGTAGTAGGCTAAATGTCCTGTAAGTGTATCTGCCTAGTGTCACTGTGTGTCAGAGGCTACTGTGTTATTTAATGCAGTTTGGTAGGCCTACTTACTGGAAGTATAGTTCATTATATAGGTAGGTGTTATCATGGTGTGGTGGTCAGTCACAGACTAACTACTTTCATTGGAATAGCGTCTGTTTATTCTGGTGGCACACACCAGGCTCTTAATTACATTTTATTGTTAAATCTAGTGTAATTTTTAAGTTTTTGCTTGCTAGTGAACTTTTATCTTTTCATATTCTTGCAATCAGGCAGAGATGGAGGCAAAGCTCAGAGTAATACTTAGTGACCGAGTTGAGAAGTTGGTCCTTCCATCAGGAATCCCACCCACTGTGGAGGAGCTACAAACTGTTGGTAAGGAGACCTTTGGAATTTCTGAGGAGTTCAATCTTCAGTATTTGGACTCAGAATTTGAAGATTACTTTACTCTTCATACAAGTGATCAAATTAAACAAAAAGACACCATAAAGATTCTTCATACTGATCCAATTATCCTTAACTTGCTTCCACTTGATGAAAGTTTGGGCAGTTCCTTTGATCAACAGTCAACAGACTGTGACTCTGCATCTTCTGCAGAGTCTTCTGCTGGAACGTCTTCATCACAGGACACCATTATCCTGCCTAGGCGAAATACTACAGAACGATGTCAGCAAAGGCCAAAGCAGTTCCCCATTCCAGGGTTTGCGTACGAAAACTGAGATGTACCTTGAAAGAGCCACTGAAGACAACAAAAAGAATAGAACACTCCGAGGCTTCTGACATCTTCCACTCCAAAGGTGGAACCATGGGGTCCAGGTTGCAGGCCATCCTACTCAAGGTACCCTTAAATAATTATTATGTTTGTAGATTATTTTTGTAATCAAACTGCTGGAATATAATGAATTTATTCCCTTAAATCTACAGGAGGCAATGTTAGCTTGTGTTTCTCTCAGATAAAGAGAATGAAATAATAGCTAACATTTAAAAAAATTGTTAGTGTACACTCATTAGTCACTTTATTATATACATAATTATTCAAGTTTATATAATTTTTGTTGACATGGTCAGAAAGGTGTACATTGTATGTTTATTGTTGAGGTCATAGCTAAAAGCATTGCTATACTGGATGGCGTTGTACTGAAGTGTGTTTGTACTTCTTTGTACTGCATATTTACATACATGTGGGGTTGGAATATTAGTAAAACCTACGATTAGTCTTCTGATGATAATAATAAGCTCAACGCTAAAACTTATGTATTATTAACACCTCTGACCATGTCAACAAACACTAAACATTATAGCCATCATAAGGAAACATTATGGCAGAACAATTGTATTGAACTGCATTAAATTGTACAAATGCATGAATTTAAAGTGACCACTGAGTATACATTATCACTCTAACCAACTAATGGCACATATTTGAGACTTGCAAAATAGTGCTTGGACATATCTGATTCTGTTCCACAAAGTGCACAGACAAGGTCTGGGAAGAGTTTAATTTCTGTGGCAATTGAATGATTTGATTTGCAAAATTCTGCCATTATCTCAAATTTTTCTACGTAACTGAAGTGCATCATGTGCAACAGCCATGATAGCCCCAGGTTTGAAAACAATCTGGGAGTTGTTCAATTAGAACTTTCTCCTTCAACGATACGGTCTGACATAGCCAATGTTCTTGCTTGTTCAGGACGCTGATGAAGACGGTGTGTCGACAACATCTAAAATCTACAACATCAAGACTACTACGCCAGAGGGTCCTGATGGCATTGGTTCTCACTGCTCCACTGAAGGCCTGCTCTTTTGTCATTGGCTTTGCATTGAATCTTGCCTATCCCAAGGAGCTCAGGTACATGCTTGAAGTCTTCCAGAAAGTCCTCCTTGAGCTGGATTGTTTAAAGTTGTCACCAAAAGTGAACAGCCTCAAGAATAAGCTACTAGCTTAAGAAAAGGGACCCTGGCAGAATGAAAGGGAACAGTTAGGTCCCTGTCAAAACTGTCACGTGGTTCCCCACTCAATGTGGAGGAACTGCAAACGTTTACTTAAGGAGATCTTTGGAATTTGAAGATTACTTTACTCTTCATAAAAGTGACCAAATTAAACATGAAGACACCATAAAAATTGTGTACTCTGCCCTGATTGTTCTATACTTGCTTCCACTTGATGAAAGTTTGGACATTTTCTTTTTCCACTGTTAAGTAACTGAAAAATATTGATTTTCAGTGCAAAATTTGTAGAAATATCAAACCAGCCATACTTATTTTACGGGACTGGCATTGTGTTTTATTGTGTTATATTATTTTGCCATAGGCAGCTGTTACTGTACATTGTGATGCCTCTGTGTACACCAGGGATGCAAATTTGACTTGTGTTAATTGAGGAATTTGAAGAAATTGTTGTGATTGTTTAAGTGAGTCATATTTTAGCAAAAAGTAAAGCAGTAAGGCTAAGGGAATTACTTGACCTTATCCCAGACTCCATGTGATATTAATTATTACTTTTAGCTGTTAGAAAAAGTTAACGGCCCTGACAATTTCAATTGGCACATCAAAGAAAATGTAAGATTAATTGAAATGCACTAACAAGACTTAACCTTAAATCACATAAAAAAACACTGTGGATAATTGATGAAACCCCATTGAATGATTAAACCTTTATTAACAAGAATTCCAAATGCCATTATATTGTGTCCCTACTGTACACATACATGGTTTCTGCCTTTTATAGCCTCTCTCCGTGTTTTATTGTTGTATTTTGGCATCTTGCACTAAACAAAATGTTAGATAAACCTGTTTTGAAAGAAATTGACAAATGTTTACCTGCTGTTCTTATTATGAATCATGATTTATTAACCAAATTTAAGTTACCTGTGGCACCAAGAAGGCCTGATATTGAGTATATTATACATAGAAGAATTATGGCAACAAAGTGACATTCAATATAATTGAATAGATTTAAAGCAAATTTAAACCAATTAAAACTTAAATTTAAACAAATAATTTAGGTAAGGATAAATAAGAAACACAGTGTGAATGTGTTGAATTAGGCAACAATGTGGTAAAATATTAGTTAATGTAATTTATTTTATATTAGTGAATACAGCTTATTTTTACCCAGATATTTAGTAAATCTAAAGCAATTTCTCCAATATATTTAGTAAATCTAAAGCAATTTCTTCAATATATTTAGTAAATCTAAATGACTTTTGCTCAGATACTTAATAAACCTAAATTAATTTTTCTTGTGAAACTAATTGGATTTACTGAAAAATATTTGGCTATATAATTTATCATTTTGCATGCTATTACTAAATCCAACACAATTAAAGTTTTGCTTTTGTACTCATGTACTCAATTTTTTTTAATTAAATTTAGTTAATTTTTTCAATACTTTTTAATCAAAATTGTAGAAATTAAAATCTATTCAATTATATTACGTGTCACTTTGTTGCCATAATTTTTTTAAGTAACCAATGGTCACATTTTTTACGGTGTACTAATAATAGTAGCAGTAATAGTACAGGGCGTCTAGCAGGACCATGGCAGCAGCTGCATCCACTACTCAGGTGCCACCACAATCCAAGGAAACCTGACAAGGGAGAAAGCACAAGGGTTTCTGGAAAGAAGCAACATTAGTTACATGCATGCTTTTTTCAAGTATCATCAACAACAAGAACTATCATATAATGATAGGGTAGAAACATTCTTGCAGGGGCACCCAGATTTGAACTGGGGACCTCTTGATCTGCAGTCAAATGCTCTACCACTGAGCTATACCCCCACACACTTTATGTGGAATAAGACTATGGTGCATCAAAACAATGGCTGGGCCTCCACCATGTGGTTACCTTTGTTGGTAGGTGGAGTCTGACGGGCCTGTTGGGTTTAGAAAAAATAGTAGTTTGTAGCAGTTCTTTGTAGTAGTTCATGGCATAGCAGGGCACTGTGCGGCATTACAAGGCACAGCAGGACGTAGCAGGGCACCACAGAGTGTAGCAGATGAACATGGCATCGCAAAACGTGTAGCGGGACCATGGCGACAGCTACTACCCTGATTTCGGAGCCTCTCTGATCCAAGGGAACATGCTGGGGAAAAAGAACATGAGGACTCCGGGGAGTGACTCCCCAGAGCTAGGTTAGTAACACGCATTTCTGGGAATATTCAATTCTATGCCCTTACTATAAACTTTATGATTCAACAAGGTGCTGAAAGCATTCTTTAGAAATGTTGGCCCATATTGATAGGATAGCATCTTGCAGTTAATGGAGATTTTTGGGATGCACATCCAGGGCACGAAGCTCCCGTTCCACCACATCCCAAAGATGCTCTATTGGGCTGAGATCTGGTGACTGTGGGGGCCATTTTAGTACAGTTAAGTCAGGGGTTGGCAACCTGCGGTTCCGGAGCCGCATGCGGCTCTTTGATCCCTCTGATGCGGCTCAGCTTTTAAAAAATACTTAATGAATATTTAATTAAAATGTATTTTATTTTAGTTTGTACAGCAAATTAAAGACATAATTTCAGCTGTGGCCTGTGGCCTCCTCAACTGCCTGTGATGAATCTAAAGACTAAGGTGATATTGAACAAATTGCGCTGTTCTGCCAGTATGTAAACTCAACTGGGCCACAAGTAAAAATGATCCAGTTGATACCACTTAAAGGCCAAACATGGGGGGGGGGGGGTCTGTGAGGCTGTCTTGAATTGTTTAAGAGCAAGAGGAATAACCCCCCCCGGTGTCAGTGGTACAGACGGAGCACCGAGTATGACAGGCGCGCACAACGGCTTTGTGGCTTTGCTGCAGAAGTTGCTGGACAGGAAGTTGCTGACTTTTCACTGCATCCTGCACCAAGAAGACCTGTGTGCTCAAACATTTCCTCCGGAATGCACAGAAGTCATGAATGTTGTCATTCAGATTCTGAGCAAATTAATGGCGAAAGGTTTAATTCCCCGTCAGTTCCGTTCGTTACTGGACGAGCCGGGAACAACCAGAGTGGCTGGGTCTCGTAGACATGACAGCGCACCTGAACACCTGAACACAGCTCTTCAGGGTAAAGGATGCGCTGCCCTGTGTGTCCTTTACCCTGAGGACCTTTTTGCCATTTTAGCCAAGTTGACAGTGCTAGCCCTATTTTACCAAACCGTTAACCCAACGTTTTTTGTTTTTTTTCGGAGTTAAAAATGATTTGTTGCATGCAGAAATGTTATTTCATTTTCTCTGCAGTCGTTCATTGATTTCATAAATGTAACACAGTTTAGTTTGTTTATACATAGCACAAATGTGTTATATACAGTGTTATTTCATTTTAAATTTTAAAAGGGTTTTGTGGCTCCCAGTGTTTTCTTTACTGTGTGAAACTGGTCCAAATGGCTCTTTGAGTGGTAAAGGTTGCCGACCCCTGCACTAGACCATATGGGACTGACTAGATATTAATAACAGGGATTTCATGAATCAATTCATAGTCTGGCTGGAAACAGGCCTTCTCCTGAACATGAAAAAGAAGCTTCTTGTCAACAGGTTGATTTCTGTTAATAACAAACACAACTATAGTCAAAGAAAAAGAAAATATATATATGAAAAGCCGTCTTGGTTCATCTTTCCACTGTTCCTACAATCACCGATCTGGTCTGGTTGGAAACTAAAGGATCTAAACTAAAAGGATGTTCCTCTTTAACTAACAGGTCTATCTCTGTAGGATCCATCCCATAATGTTGTCACACACTTAGAATAATGATCTGAGTCTGTCAGCAACAACAACACAACCTTTAGTGGACCCTGACTTTACCTTTAATTAGGAGTTTAAACAGAGACACAACAGGAAGAATAAATCCATCAAATCAAGTCCCCAATAATCAGCATG
This sequence comes from Etheostoma spectabile, assembly GCF_008692095.1. NCBI lineage: Eukaryota > Metazoa > Chordata > Actinopteri > Perciformes > Percidae > Etheostoma > Etheostoma spectabile. The sequence goes on along the minus strand of NW_022604216.1, from coordinate 131,319 downwards.
TGGCCTTGTTTTATTTCAGGTAGTCAGCATGGAGCTGTTCCACATTCCCAGACATTAAAACAAGTCAATCATTGGCGTTATTCTACGAGTCAGATGAATAAATCAGCTGTTTGCTATTTGAGCTGCTCTGTTTCCTGCTGCTCCGTCATTCTTTAGTGTCTTCTGGAAACAGGTTGCTGTCCTTTATGTTTCTTTTGGATGACATCATCAGTGTCTTTGCTTTAGTCTGAAGAAACTCCAACAGATTTAAAACCACATGCAGTCACAGAAAATACAAACAGGGAATAGAAAATGTCAGACAAAGAATATGAAATGAAAAGTCCCCAAAGTAGGAAAATATAATGTCAATCTACCAAACAGCAATAACTGGAGAGCATCCAATTAAACATGGCCGACTTCCAGTATGTCGGTAATGAAGAGAGGAATGTTTGGACATATTACAGATTCATTTTATTTTTATTTAACCTTTATTTAACCAGGAACAATCCCATTGAGCTACAGTAACTCTTCTTCCAGGGAATCCTGCCAAGACAGACGGCAATAAGTTTCATAATACATAAAAGACAGGACAATGGTTCCATACTACACCACAAATCTCTATAGATACTACAACACAAACAAGATACTACAACACAAACAAAATACTACACTTAACTTAAGCCAATGCATACATGCAACTTAAAATCAGGTTCCACTGAGATTTGAACTCAGATCGCTGGAGTCAAAGTCCAGAGTGCTAACCATTACACCATGGAACCCTTAAAAGTGTTGCAAGGGTTTGCCTGGAAGTTTCTTTCATAATATCCACATGTATGCTATTGAAGGCACACAACAGTCACAATGAAGATGAAAAAGCAACAATTGCTTGCCAACTTAAGTCATTTAGTTAGCTAAGCGTTCAGAGGATGGGAAGAAGCAAGTCAAGAACAGGTTTTGAAGGACTTGCCACAGACAGTGAATACAGCAGTAGATATGTCTACTGTGTACAAACACATGGTAACTTTACATCTGTTGACAATAAAGATGCTCACAAAACGCTGCACTTGCAATTGCGTTTCTTGGGCACATTCATGTCCTCTTACATACAAAGAACTGATCAATTCTTTAATCGCGATATCATGTGTCAGACATTAGTTCCAGATGAAAACACTGGTTGTCAGAAGTGGGATTTAACCCACGCCTCCAGTGGAGACTGCGACCTGAACGCAGCGCCTTGGACCGCTCGGCCATCCTGACTGATCCAACAGATGTTCAGTAGGACCTGTTTAAAAAATTATAAGATAGTGAATTAAACATGTCACTCTATTGTAGGTTCTCAGTCATCCATGTCATAGTTAACAAGGGAAGGTTTCTCAACTGTCAGTCCAAATATATGGGTGTTCATGGAGACATGGAAGAAAGTCACCATTGTGGCAATGTGCTTGACAATGGCATGGCATTGCGTGTGATGTGAAGGGAATGTGCAATACAGGCCAAATCCTATGGTGGGAATCAAGATCCACCAATGTTTCTGTCAACAATGTCCACCTGAATCCAGAAATGTCCCTGCCAGATGGGAAATAGACTGACAATTGGGTCAACATTGTGCAATTATCTTCAAAATGTCCAACTGAGTCCACAAATAAACCAGCCAGATGGGAAATAAACTGATAACTGTCTTCATGGTCTAAACGTGTCATATATTGCCGTACAATTCCCACAATGAGTCCAGATGTGTCCGTTTTGGTTCTTGATCCATGCTATTACCCAAAAGTGCACACTAGGCCAAGGGACATTGGACTTGGTAAAAGGTCCTCCGCAGAAGTTTTGTCTCTCATCCAAGAGACTTCTTTAGTTTTACACACAGAAAGGGTTTGACACAGTGCCCACTCCCACCCATATCTGACAGTTGAAAGCTGTGGGGAAAGGGGGGTTCCAAGCTAATAGATCATTCAACAAGCAATTCTGATGCTCTATACTGGCCCATTCAGGATGAACACTGTATACTCTGACTGCAGCAACACAAGTTCAAATTTCAATGATAGCTTATTTTTATGGTGATTATGAGACTGAATACAAAGTTTGTTTCCCCATGCAACTCAAGCCTATCACTTCCAGTCAATACTGTCAAATTTGGAGCTCCTTCAGATTACATTAACAACCAGGTGACTCCTCAACATGCCCCCACCAACATAAGCTTACTTTAAACTAGATGTGGAAAGTTGAAAGGTTGAATGTTTTCACCTATGCTGGGCTTAAAAACAGGTTCCACCGAGATTTGAACTCAGATCGCTGGATTCAGAGTCCAGAGTGCTAACCATTACACCATGGAACCTTCGAAAGAGTTTGCTAGGCAGTTTCTTTCATTATATCTACATGTGTGATATTAAAGGCACACAACAATCACAACAATTAAAATATCACGCCCCAATATATTCTCGGTTTTGAGTCCTCGCCCCTACTATTTACGACATGGCCAGACGTAATCCGGCTAAGAAGCAGCATTTTTCACAGGTGGAGATTGAAACCCTGACATCTCAGTTTAATTTGCAGTAAAGTATACACCTACATGTAAAGTGTACCCATATTTAAATAAATACACGGTAGCAAAGTTTATGCAGTGTTTTTAATTTTACTCGTGTTTTTTTCGTGAGTCAGTGTAAATATTAGTGCAAATCAGTATTGCACTGCTTTCCAGGTTGTTGTGGCCGAGTGGTTAAGGCGATGGACTTGAAATCCATTGGGGTCTCCCCTCGCAGGTTTGAATCCTGCCAACAACAAGAGGCTCTTTAATTGTGGTCACACATCTCATTATAACAAACGGCAGATGTGCCTTCATGGACAACACTATAATATCAAATAGTTACTGGAAGCCACTGAAGCATCTCTGAGCATTCATTTTCATTCTCAATGCCCAGATGTGTTGCAGTTGATATGGCTTTGGTTCCCAGCCAGTAACTTTCTTTGAGTGACGTTACTTGCTTATTTTTTTTCGGGAAGTAACCAGAAAGGTTACTCTCCAACCCGGTTTGATAAAACATTAGATCTCTGTTATATCGCACAAATAAGGGAACATAACAATCAATCAAGCTGCCTCCATGAGGATCCACAGACATAGACATGTTCCACCACCCGCAATTAAGCCTGTCTCCTCAGCTTCTAGACGCCGCTGAATCACCTCGCATCTGCGTTTGTGACAGTTTCTCACAGTTAGCAAAGCTCACATAAAGCAAATGCTTGTGGCTTAAAGATCGAGCTCCCTGGAGTGATCCAACTCTGGGATTTATCCTTCTGCAGAAGACCATAGAGGCAGCTTCTCCAATTTCTGAGTAACAGGAAAATAGCCTGATAAGCATACATGTGCAGCTCAACCTCAAAAAGCTATAAAGCAAATGCTTGTGGCTTAAAGATTGAGCTCCTGCTCAGAAAACATTAGACGGGCACAGTCTCTGTGGCGCAATAGGTCAGCGCAGTCGGCTGTTAACCGAAAGGATGGTGGTTCAAGTCCACCCAGGGACGTTTGTTGCTTAAATAACCTGGAGGGAGCCAACTCTGGGATTTATTCTTCTTCAGAAGACCATAGAGCAGCCCAAAGATAACCAAAGTGCCCTTATGTCTATCAGAAGATACAGTTATGTAAATGTAGTGTATTTATATAGCGCTTGTACAACCATGTACATATTAATCTTTACGGTCATCAGAGATTGGAAGTAACAAAGTATAAATACTTTGTTAACGAAGTAACAAAGTACAAACACTTCATTACTGTACTCAAGTAGATTTTCAGATATTTTTACTTTAGTTTACCATTATTTTTTTGGCGACTTTTGACTTTTACTCCTTACATTTTAACATGAATATCAGTATTTTCTACTCCTTACATTTTACAAAATTGGCTCGTTACTTTAGTTTTGTACTAAGCTCGTCTATCAGGTGTGATTGTGAATAGCGGAGAACTGTAAGTCATATAACTGATGTTGTCAGTTGAGCCTGTGTTGTATTGGTCTGTAGTTCTGGCAAATTTTTTTAAAGTTAGCTTCTTTGTGTTTTCACCTGTTACCTAGGTTACACCTGTTACCTAGGTACACCTGGCTGTTTATACGATATAATGGTGATTGTTAAACCTCCTTGCTCATTAAGATAATGTAATTAATAGTGGGTTTATTGTTATTATTTACTAGCATTTATTATTCCTATGCATTGTGTATGGTAGCCTTTACAATGTTATTTATTTCTTTTATTACCACACACACAGCCATAGCAGAGCTACCCCCCCCCATGTTCATACTGATGCTTGATTGTAATAAAGCATCAACAGAGAGAAGTTGTCTCCGTCTGTGTTTTAACAGACGCACCTGGGCCAAGTTGGAAACCACAATCAGCTTTAAATCCAGTCCTAATCTAGTCCTCAATAATTTCAAATATTTCACGGGACTTATCTATTATTTTTTTGTCATCAACACCAATTGAATCTAATTAGATGGGAATATACACAGACTTCTCACAAAATCACAGCTAAATTCATATCTTGCTACTTAGACAGAATCTTATTAACCTGGAGTCCCAGTCTCTATCAATATAAATAGGCTATATGTTTTATATATGTTTTAGGCCTATTGGCAGACGGCCATTTAAAATGTAGCCAATGGCATATAAAGAATAAAGAATAAAGAGTCTTTTCTCCATGTCCACTGAAGATTCTCAGCAGCTCTCTAGTAACATCTGTCTGGTCCAAGTAGCTTTGTCATTAATAAGGCTACTTTTACTTTTATACTTTAAGTAAATTTCTAAGCCTGTACTTTGTTACTTTTACTTGAGTAAAGAAGTTAAATCAGTACTTCAACTTTTACCAGATTATTTTTAACACAATTTTCTGTACTTCTACTTGAGTACGGGCAGTGAGTATCTCTGCTAAAAAAAGGAATTTAAAAAATCATTGTTTGGAAATTGATCTTAATGCCTTAATTTCATAAAAAGGAAAAATCCAACTTTTAAGGACATCGACTGTGTTGTCCAGTGATGGTGGTATAGTTATAGAGCATAGGTGCCTTCCAAGCAGTTGACCCGGGTTTGCTTACTAGCCATTGCAGTAAATTTTGTTGTGTGGTTACTTTCTTTTATTTTTCAAGAAGTAACCAGAAAGGTTACTTGCACAACCCAATTTGACAAAATATTAGATCTCTGTTATGGTACAAATAAGGGAGCATATCAATCAATCAAGCTGCCTCCACAAGGATCCACAGACACAGGCAGTGCACTACGATTTGCACTTTACCCGTGTCTGGTAACTTCTAATAACCAATCAAAAAGTTTATGAACGTTTGTTCCAATAGGTCTGGCACTGAATTGCAGGTAGCTGTGGCCGAGCGGTTAAGGCGATCGACTAGAAATCCCATGAGGTCTCCCCGTGCAGGTTTGAATCCTGCCGACAACGAGATGTGTTCCTCAAGGGTGGAAGCAAAGACAGTGTTATCTCAGAAGTAGTGGAAGCAACCCATCTCCACCAATGCATTTCTCATCATTTATTTTCAGTCTGTGTTACAAGATCTGCAGTGATCGTTGTATTGTCCAGCAGAAAGGCAACAGTTGTGTTACTTTTCAACTATGATTTATACCATAGCAGTACAATCATTTTGCCCAGGTTTGATTTCCAGCCACCACAGTTGCATTTACAGGTTTTGAAGTCATAAACAACATTAACATTACATGTTTTACCCAGGTTTCTTCTTTTATTTAGTGATATTTCAATTTCCTTGCGGGAGTTATCCCAAAAGGATTAATAAAGATAAGTCTAAGTCTATCTCAGAAAAAAGTTTTAAAAAATCTGAAGATCTTCAGGGGATGTAGCTCAGTGGTAGAGCTCATGCTTTACATGTATGAGGACCTGGCATCTCCAGCAGGTATTATAGTAGAGTCTTTAAAAGAGCTGCAGAAGATATTACCTCCTGTGGTAATCTGACTGGTAGGGTTATAGAACGTAGTGGTAGACTAAGACCTCCTGTGACACAAACTAAGCGGTATGCTCTCTCTTTTATACCTCAGACTATCAGACAGCACAACAAGCACCTTAAAGATGAACTGAACTGGAATTTGAATAATGGTGATATAACAGATGTATTTTATTTCTTATCACTGGTACTATTATTAAAATGGGTGAATTTGTTAAAAGGGATAAAATGGCAAGTTGAAAGTGTTGTTTTTGTAACATGGGCGCCGCCATGTTGGAATTCCACAATCTACTACGTCACTGGCATGGTAAGCTACTCCGTGGCTAACTAGCACTAGCAGCGCAGCCATAGGAACACCATACAAAGAGTCGGATGCTAGCGGACATATGGGTGGGGAAACGGAAAGAAAGACGTCTAGGGGGGTCATAATGTATTGCCCCTGGCTGCAGTAAGGAACTGTATAGGGCTAAGGCAGCTGGGGTTACAACACATTTCCACAGGCTACCTTTGACAAGGAAAAAAACAGTCCTCAACTCATGGCTAGCATCTAGCTGCCTTAAAACGGGCTAGCCCTCCGACAGCCCCTGGATTTTGAGTCTAGCATTTTTTAGCGACAGACTATATGGAAAGCTGTGCTTCTGATACAACAGCGTCACTGGAGAGGTTAAGTCCAACAGACTGAAACCTGAGGCCTGCAGGCTCCAGTGCAGGGCAGACCGATAGACCACCGGCAAGTAACACCCCCGATGCTACCTGCCGCAGACCGGGCGCTGAAACTCTCACGGCAGGCAGAGAACAGAGAGGGAGCTATGGTTACCTGTTATCGGCATACTATCAAGTCTACTAGGCAAAGGGCTGGGTGTAACGTTGTTGTCACTCAAAACACGAACATATTCACTTACAAAAATAAAGCCCAACGTGTCGGCTTAATAGCGTTCAACAAAACAGAGACTGACACACTGGGCATTACTGAGACACAACACCAAGCTAGATACCAACGATCCAACCGAGGGAAAGGGCTAGCAGCTAAATACGATGGCAGCTCTTATGACAAACTCCACAAGCTAGCACTCCGACCATAGACTGTAGAAATAAACCCATACTCCGACGATAATAATGCGTTTACTAGCCGCTAACTAAGCTACAGAATCCAGCGTCCCTCCACTCCCCCTGAAGCTAGCGGATGTTAGCCGCTAGCTAAACCCCAGAACCCAACGTCCCTGTACTCCCCCTGAAGCTAGTGGATGTTAGCCGCTAACTAAGCCACAGAATCCAGCGTCCCTCTACTCCCCCTGAAGCTAGTGGATGTTAGCCGCTAACTAAGCCACAGAATCCAACGTCCCTGTACTCCCCCTGAAGCTAGTGGATGTTAGCCGCTAACTAAGCCACAGAATCCAGCATCCCTGTACTCCCCCTGAAGCTAGTGGATGTTACCCGCTAACTAAGCCACAGAATCCAACGTCCCTCTACTCCCCCTGAAGCTAGCGGATGTTAGCCGCTAGCTAAACCACAGAACCCAACGTCCCTCTACTAGCCCTGAAGCTAGCTGATGTCCGCGTCTCAGCTAAACCACAGAATCCAACATCCCTCTCTAATCACCCTGAAGCTAGCTGATGTTCGCCGTCTCAGGGCACATTGTTGATGCAGAAACAGCTGCTAGTTCCATTGTAAAAATCTGCCAACTCCGCAAAACTCCAGACTCCTCCGCGCATCTATAGTCAAACTGGGGTAACGCTCCTACGTGCAGCTAAAAAGCGATCCCATAGATTAATGCGTCCAATTACATTTTCCATTTATCTGCCTCTATTTTCGTAAACGAACAGGACCTTAACCATGTTTTTTCTATTTTCTCTAAATGGACACAATATATAAGCAGTCTATTTCCTAAAATGCATAATGTGCTTGAATACAATAAAGGAGAGTGCATGACAGTAAGCTGCGCCCACACACACCGGTCACTGTCACTCCCCCCGAGGCGATCCTGTACTTCAGTGGAGCCTGAAACTGATTGTCCTCCATGTGGTGGTAGTCAGACACTACAGGCCTGTCCCTCACAGGCTCAAATGCGTCCTACCATGCCAGTGACGTCATCGATATTGTCAGCGTTCTAATACTAACAAATGCAATTTTTGTGTTGCTTAAAAAAAAGCTATATTGATTTTTAAAATAATTTTTTTTAGTGTAATTCATTTGTAATTACCATAACCAACAAGTTATCAAAAGTTAGTTTTTCAGTTCAGTTCATCTTTAAGATGTCATTGTAATCACATTCAGATTACCTCAAATAAAGACACTGATGATCATTGTGTTCATAAGTGCTTCTCTTTGGGGTTGTCTTGGTTGTGAGTTCATCATCAGACACTAACACATGCAGAGCAAGTACATTTCAGCAGTTGTCCACCGCTGGCTAAATAAAAAAAGAATGGGAGTTTTGGAATAGATATTCAGCACTAACTGGTACTTTCTAATGCTGAATGAGCTCTATCTGGAGGAAAAAGGAGTTGCCCCAAAGAAAGTTATTGGACTCTAATTGACCACTCATAGACTGTTAATGGCATACATTGGGATGATGGTTGTCTATTCATGAAGCCATTCATTACGTACAATTGTCAGTTTTTTTGTTTCTTGTTATGTCTCGGCAAGAAGTATTATACTTTAAGGTTGTCTGTCCATCTCTACATCAGAATCAGAAATTCTTTATTGATCCCTGAAGGGAAACTCTGGAAAAGACTGCACCTTCGAGCAGGGTTTGAACCAGTCTCAATGCCCAAATGTATTACAAGATTTGAAGTGAACATTACATTGTCCAGCGATGGTGGTATAGTGGTGAGCATAGCTGCCTTCCAAGCAGTTGACCTGGGTTCGATTCCCAGCCATCGCAGTAACTGTTTTTGGTTTGTGGTACTTTCTTTTTTTACAAGAAGTCAGCAGAAAGGTTACTTGCCCAACCTGGTTTGATAAAATCTCTTTGAGCTGCATGATTATGGCCAAAATGATAACGACAATTACTTTGATCAATATGGAGATCACGATTAATTATCACAATTATTTGTTGATTTTCTAGTCCAAAGTGCTGGAAAGGAAGGTTTCACCTTTGATGAGGTTTGAACCTCAGGTTAACAAGGAACAATCTCAGCAAAGTTATGGATGGATGATTCTAGTTACATCACCGAGTTCAGGCCCAATGCCACAGCTGTAAGACGACACATTGGTTGCCTTCTAGCTATGTAAGATATACAAATGGCAGTGGTGGGATTTGAACCCACGCCTCCAGAGAGACTGGAGCCTAAATCCAGCGCCTTAGACCACTCGGCCACACTACCTGCAATTAACAGCTTTCCACATCATGACAAACACAGGCACCGTAATCAACGTTATGCTTGTTAATGTTATTGGAAAACTTGATGTAATACAAGCAAATACATAAGGCCCCACCCAACAGTTTTGGGATATGTGGCGGGCAACTGTATGTCAATGATCAAGCTTGTTGCTGTGACCAAGAAACCACCAGCAAAATGACTGATACATCATCAGTTTCAAAATTTTCTTGGATGCCAAATATTTGAATTCAAAGTCAGAATCCAATTGAGATGTAAGATCAATACAATGCACGTCCAGCTTCTACATTTCCGCATGAGAAATTCCCCAATTTCTCAGTAACAGGAAAATAGCCTGATAAGCATACATGTGCATCTGGGATTTATTCTTCTGCGGGACAATGTAGAGCAGTCCCAAGATAACCCAAGTGTTCATACCTCTATCAGAAGGTACAGTTCTGCAAACCATGTACTGTACATATTAATCTTTATGGTCATTGGTATGCCGGTCCCTTGATGTAATACAAGCAAATACTTAGGCCAGATAGAGACAAAAGTGAGAGAAAAGAAAAAGAGACTAGCTGTCTAAAGGATAACCAGTTGAGATTGTGTGCGTCTTTGAGAAATGTAAGTCATGGAACTGATGTTGTCAGATCATTTAAACTAATGAGGAAGAATTTGACAAATCAAAATCAAGTCCAGGAACTTACTCTTTCAAATATCACACCTGAGTCTGTCAAGTCCTCACCATTCCCTGACCGGGAATTGAACCCGGGCCGCAGAGACAGGCACTATTACTACTACCACTTCTAATAATCAACAATGCCAGAGAAAAATGACAAAGAGTGATAACAGTTAACAAGCATTACCTTAGTTAAGGTCCCTGTGTGTGTTACGATGTGGAGAATAGTTATGTGCAGGTAGTGTGGCCGAGTGGTCTGAGGCGCTGGATTAAGGGTTTACTGGCCAACCGGCATCAGCCTGGTCAGGAATATCAGAATAGCTGTAGTTAATTTGTTTGTTTTTGGTCTTGTGTGTCTTCTTTTTAGTTTTACACATTCGTGGAGAGTTAGCCAGAGTGGCTAGGATGGCGGTAGGTTGGCAGACTCGAACATTGCACATTTTCAAAGGTGATTAGTTTATTTCCATGGTCTGCAGTACACGGATAATTAACCCATCAAACTTAAAGACAGTGGCACATTAAACTAATAGCAGCAATAACAGGCACATGTTCCTGGCAGCACAGCCTCCCCTCCGTCTCTCCTCCCAGGAGCGCAAATCCCCCCATTATATAGGGTTGTCAATTCCCCCCCCCCCACTGCTTCAGTCCATCCCATCCTAAAGCAGGTTGATCTACTCCAAACCTTAATACCTTGCCATCTCTTAACCTATGGAACTTGGTCACCAGTTCCCTCCTATCTGCTGACTACAAAACAGGTCAGGATTTTGCATACCTTTTTTATACAATGACCAAAAACAACCAAAATAAACATTCCTATACAAAAGAAAACCCTCTACTTGGTTTGGCCCGGTGATGTCATCCATGACCACCCTATTCCTATAAAACAGGAAATACTTAGGCCGGCCCCTCCCCAACCAATTGTCTTGCATGGTGGAACTGAACAAAGGAACAAACAATTGTAAGTATCAATACAGGGAAAACCATGTTTCAACTTGCAACCTAATAAAATGGAACTGAAACTAACGTGACTGTGTGTTTACTTTACTAATGACCTGTATGGGACAAGTGGTGAGCAAACCCACTTCGTCACACACCCTCCCTCTTAAAACCGTTACTCATCAGAGTCAGCAATGACATTCTTCTTTCCATGTCTGTACCGGACCTGAAAACGATACGGCTTGTAATGGGAAAATTACATTTAACCAATGATTTTCATATTAATTATTCATAATAAGATCTCCAATGCCTCTCAGAGTATATGACTTCTGTATCTGTCATCTGTGTGTTTCTCCTTGATGGGAGACAACTGGGTTTGTTATGACTCCACAACCATTTCCTTGAAGAACAGATGACGTGGAGCCTGACAGAAACAGTTGTCTAAAGCGGTGTTTATCATAGCAGGTCCCAGGTCGAGACCATAGCCCATCCTAGAGACAAGATGTCCTTTTTCAGCTGAGATAGAATGACCGGTCAAGAAACTTGACACACAAGGGGCAGGTTGAGAAATACGTAAGAGCTCCAACTGTCTGCCTAAGGTTCACTAATTGTTGTGTTTGAGATTAAACTGTTTTCCAAACAAGGTTTATTTTCCTCTGGGGGCACTGGATATAAGGAAGTGTATTACTGATTGTATTCACCCGAACTGTTGTCACTCTGTAACTTGCATTGTGAGAGCTGTTCTTGTCATTTTTCCAGGCCTGATTTCAACATCTTTGATGCTGCTGGAATGAAAATTAATAAATAAATTATTTGATATTAGTTAACTATAATGGGATATGTAACTGAAGGAAGAATCACCGGGTCGTCATGGATCTAAGAAGAGGGAGCCAACTCGTGAGGATCTGCACCGCCAGTAAACTGTAATTTTTCGAAATATCATCCTTCCCTAAATGCCTTTGCATCTTGGATGCTTTTCTGTTGTTTAGACATGGCTACATTCACATAAAGTATCCAAAGTGCACAATACTGCACTGTAATCCGTTCAGGTGTTTACACCGAGTTCCTCCAACATGGCCGGGCATCTGGGTTGACACCCAGCGGTGCTGTGGCTTAGTTGGTTAAAGTGCCTGTCTAGTAAACAGGTGATCCTGGGTTCAATTCCCAACAGCACGTTGTTGTTGCAGAGATTACCTCTGTTTGCATCATTGCTACCCATTAAACCCTGGTTGCAAATGAAAAAGGCATGTTACGTTAACACAGACTAAAAATGATAAATTAAATTCGAGTTTAAGTCACAATATACACAAAGTTCATTCATCAGCCATTTCTGTTCATTTGGCCTAATTATGTTGTTTGTACACTGTGTACACTGTACACTGCAGCCTCTGCTACCTCTTGAGTAAGCCAGAGATCAAGGTTGTCTGATCTGGCCTCTTTTGGCAGGTGATTAACTACGCTGGAAACATTACTGGCCCAGTGGCGCAGCTCCAACCCTCCGGAGGCTCGGAGGACCTGTAGCTTGCTCATTAGCTGTGTGGCATTCCTTGATGTTGGCAGGCTCAGGAGGCAGTTATCCACGGCTCTCGTCAAAGTTTTTAATGACATCCACCTTAACACAGATAGTGGCAAAATTTCAATCTTAGTATTACTTGATCTCAGTGCGGCATTTGACACGGTAGACCATGACATATTACTAAACCGATTGGAAAACTGGGTAGGACTTTCTGGCTCAGTACTAAACTGGTTTGAATCCTACTTACAGAATAGGGATTACTTTGTGACAATAGGTAATTATACATCTGAGCATACAAATATGACGTGTGGAGTTCCCCAAGGCTCTATTCTGGGGCCTCTTCTGTTTAACATCTACATGCTCCCACTGGCCCAGATTATGGAGAACAACAAAATAAGTTACCATAGTTATGCGGACGACACACAAATTTACATAACCTTATCACCAGGGAACTATAGTCCAATACAAAAACTGACTAAGTGCATCGAACAAATTAACGGCTGGATGTGCCAGAACTTTCTGAAATTAAATGAAGGAAAAACTGAGGTGGTTGTTTTTGGAGCAAAAGAGGAACAATTGAAAGTCTGCTCTCAGCTTCAAACAACAATGTTAAAAACAACAGACAAAGCCAGAAATCTGGGTGTAGTCATGGACTCAGACCTGAACTTTAACAGCCACATTAAGACAATTACAAAATCAGCCTACTATCACCTTAAGAATATATAAAGCGTTAAAGGACTTATGTGTCAACAGGACTTGGAAAAACTGGTCCATGCTTTCATCTTCCGTAGACTTGACTACTGTAACGGTGTCTTTACAGGTCTCCCTAAAAAATCAATCAGACAGCTACAGCTGATTCAGAACGCTGCTGCTCGGGTCCTCACTAAGACCAAGAGACTGGATCACATCACTCCAGTTCTGAAGTCTTTACACTGGCTTCCTGTGCCTCAAAGAATTGATTTCAAAGTACTCTTGCTAGTTTATAAATCACCTAACGGTTTAGGTCCAAAATACATTTCTGATCTGCTACTACACTATGACCCCCCCAGACCTCTCAGGTCATCTGGGACAGGTCTACTTTCTGTCCCCAGAGTCAGAACTAAACAGGGTGAAGCAGCTTTCAGTTTCTATGCTCCTCATATCTGGAATAAACTCCCAGAAACCTGTAGATCCGCTGCTACTCTGTTCTTTTAAATCAAGGCTGAAGACCTTTCTTTTTGATGCTGCCTTTCTTTAAATGACTGCTCATTTCTTTAAATTTCTTATGCTGCACTGTAACTTTTATTCTTGTGTTTTATGTGTCTATTTTTTAACTGTCTATTCATGTGTTTTATCAGTTTTTAATGCTCATGATTTTTAACTGTTTTTACTTGTGTTTTATCTGTTTAACTGATTTTGTGTAAAACACTTAGAATTGCCCTGTTGCTGAAATTTGCTATACAAATAAAGCTGCCTTGCCTTGCCTTCCAACAAGACAATGATCCCAAACATACAGCAAAATCTACAAAGGAATGGTTCACAAATAAACGTATCCAGGTGTTAGAATGGCCAAGTCAAAGTCCAGACCTGAATCCAATCGAGAATCTGTGGAAAGAACTGAAAACTGCTGTTCACAAACGCTCTCCATCCAACCTCACTGAGCTCGAGCTGTTTTTCAAGGAAGAATGGGCAAGAATTTCAGTCTCTCGATGTGCAAAACTGATAGAGACATACCCCAAGCGACTTGCAGCTGTAATCGCAGCAAAAGGTGGCTCTACAAAGTATTAACGCAAGGGGGCCGAATAATTTTTTCAGTTTTTTATTTGCTAAAAAAGTTTAAAATATCCAATAGATTTCGTTCCACTTCACAATTGTGTCCCACTTGTTGGTGATTCTTCACAAAAAATAAAAATTGTATATCTTTATTTTTGAAGCCTGAAATGTGTCAAAAGGTTGAAAAGTTCAAGGGGGCCGAATACTTTCGCAAGGCACTGTATGTTTAAAAAACAAAAAAGATAAATTGTATCTGTGACTGTAAGTATTGTTGTGCATATTTACAATAAAAATATTACAAAAAAAAAGTTATGTAATGTAAGTAATGTAGTCAGTAAAATTAAATTAATTATACCTGGGATCCTGTGTGCATTCCATGCCTCTGTGACTTTTGTGATGCCAATCCTAGCCAGCTGGTATGTCTTTGGTTTGACACATAATATTTTGATGTTTTGTCCTCTATGTTGACTTCCTCTTGGTCCCCCAGCTCTACCAAAGCTGTCTTCAAAGGGTAGTTGACTCTGGGATTCACCTCCCACCACATTCTCTCATTCACATGAATCTGTGCAGGTTTTTAAGGATAGTGTAAGTCTGCCAGCCCTCACTGGAAATACAATTGCAAGAAACCTGGATTAATTTTTAACAAAACATTCATTTCACCCTTGTAGAAGGAGTCTGACGGTAAGGCTGCCTTTTAGTATTGTGTCTGTATTCTGCCAGCTTTTCCTGTATGAATAATGCCAGATAAAACTTTTTCCCACAGTCAACTCTGACCTGATCCCATAGTCCATAGGAAAGTACAGCAGGTCTGAGGACAAATCACAGACAAACATAAAATATTACCTAAACAGCATTGGTCTAAGCCATAAATCCCTAAAGTGCCAATTAAAAGTCCAAAGCATTTCATTTTTTACACACACACACACACACACACACACACACAACACACACACACACACCACACACACACGCTTCATTTGTAGAGCACATTTCAGCAACAGGACAATTCAAAGTGCTTTACATAAAATCAGTTAAACAGATAAAACACAAGTACAAACAGTTAAAAATCATAAGCATTAAAAACTGATAAAACACATGAATAGAAAGTTAAAAACAAAATAGAAACATTAGGACACATAAAACACAAGAAAAAAAGTTACAGTGCAGCATAAGAAATTTAAAGAAATGAGCAGTCATTTAAAGAAAGGCAGCATCAAAAGAAAGGTCTTCAGCCGTGATTTAAAAGAACTGAGAGTAGCAGCGGATCTACAGGTTTCTGGGAGTTTATTCCAGATATGAGGAGCATAGAAACTGAAAGCTGCTTCACCCTGTTTAGTTCTGACTCTGGGGACAGAAAGTAGACCTGTCCCAGATGACCTGAGAGGTCACACACACACACACACACAAGGTGGTGTGACACTATGAGCTTTTTTTTTCAGACTTGTTTTAAGCTTTGCTGAAGCGCATTCATGATCCCTAATACCTTTCTAAACCACTTACCCTGGTCCCTGACCCCTGCCCCCAGAGCTGGTAGCTCTGTTCCTCGGCGGAGCAGGTCGGGCCCTCTGCTCTGGCAGACTGGATGGCGGCGGATTCAGACAAGGAGGCCTCAAAGACCAACTGCTTTAGCAGCATCTGGTCCTCATCTTCTGGAAGCGAGGCCTCCAAAGACCAACTGCTTTTGCAGCACCTAGTCTCTGCCGAAGCCGCTGGCCTCCAGCTACCCGGAGCAGGACCCTGAACTTAAAGACTCAACACGGCTTGTACTTATAAGGTCCTCTATGGACGTTTTGTGACCTCACTCATGAGGTCATCGTGAACTCACAGCTGATTGGCCAGTAGTTCTTTAGATGTGTTATAGAATGCTGTGATGTCATACACCGTAGACAATTCCAGTCAATAAGACTTATCTCATTTTATTTTTATTTATTTTTGAGGGATGAAAACAAAATATATTGTAATACATTATGAGAATATACACATCACACTATAAATGTGTAAATTAATTTAACGTGTTAGAGCAGACATATTTTCACCTGTAGGTCGGTAACTAGGAGTTTATTAAACCAAAACTAGAGCTGTGATGGTTGGAAAAGTGAAAAGACGACCCAAACGGCTTTTCATAGTTTTATTTTGGTTCTTTCGACTTTGAATGAAGTGCGTGTTTTACGATGCTAAAATTACTGTTTATTCACATGGAGTCTGATGGATTTAGCAATTTTAATTACGTGGATTTTTTTTGTTTAAAAAAGAGTCTTACTCTTCAACAGAAAGGTCAACCTCCTTAAAATCCTTTCCATAAAGTTGTCAAAAATTTTGAATAATAATCAGAGCCTCTCAGTGGCAAAACAAGCACTTTTGTGAAGGTATACACTAGGGATGATCCGAGTATCCGGCTGAAACGAGTATCCGGTACGGATAAAGCACTTTTGCCGAGTACAAGTATTATCCGAGTAATATGAGTCAATATCCGTGCTCGGATTGAATAAAACTCCTCAACTGGCCGCGCAGCGTTCTGTGATAATCACAGCGCCCCCCCGCCTACAAACCCGCTCGGATCAATCACACACACACAGAACATGGAGAAATGCTCTCTCTCTCTCTCTCTCTCTCTCTCTCTCTCTCTGCTCCGTCAGTCAATCAGGTCTGCGGATCTGTTCCGGTAACGTTTAGGGTTTCTTCAGCTTCAGGTTTGTTTTTAACTTTGGTTTGTAGTCCTTACATAGTAACCCGTAGATTTCTGGTGAACGTGGGGTTTGTAGTCCTTACATAGTAACCAGTAGATTTCTGGTGAACGTGGGGTTTGTAGTCCTTACATAGTAACCAGTAGATTTCTGGTGAACGTGGGGTTTGTAGTCCTTACATAGTAACCAGTAGATTTCTGGTGAACGTGGGGTTTGTAGTCCTTACATAGTAACCAGTAGATTTCTGGTGAACGTGGGGTTTGTAGTCCTTACATAGTAACCGGTAGATTTCTGGTGAACGTGGGGTTTGTAGTCCTTACATAGTAACCGGTAGATTTCTGGTGAACGTGGGGTTTGTAGTCCTTACATAGTAACCCGTAGATTTCTGGTGAACGTGGGGTTTGTAGTCCTTACATAGTAACCAGTAGATTTCTGGTGAACGTGGGGTTTGTAGTCCTTACATAGTAACCAGTAGATTTCTGTTGAACGTGGGGTTTGTAGTCCTTACTTAGTAACCAGTAGATTTCTGGTGAACGTGGTTTCAGACATGCTGCTTGGTTTAAATCAGAATCAGAATCAGAAATACTTTATTGATCCCCGAAGGGAAACTCTGTATCACAGTAGCACCAGTAGTAAGAAGACAAAGACGGAGCACTGCAACAGGCAGCTCGCACTTTTCAGCGCATGCGCACACTTCACTTCAGATGCATCAGAAACAGAATCAATCAGCATTGTAGCAAGATAAAGTACAAGACATAACAACATAACATAATGCAAGACAACACACAGTTCATGTGGACACATGAAGGAATTTTTGAGGTGGCATATAGAGGGTGCGAGAAACACAGAAACGAGGCAGACATATGGATGTGGGGCGGGATGGGGGAGGGAGTGTATGGTGTGTGTGTGAGATAGTGAGTTGTGTGTGCAATGTGCGCGTCAAACTGTCTGTGTTGTTAAAAGCTCAGTTCATCGGCGTGACCTTGAAGAGATAACCAGAGCACAGGACGAGATAGAAGGCCAGCTGCTGGTTGTTTTCCTGCTCGGGTGAAGGGTGGCGGGGGGGGGGGTAGTTGATCAGTTGCAGTCCAATTTAGGGTGACTCGGTAGAATTTATCCAAATCAATGTCCATCAATCATTTGTCACCGACCTCAGCGTCATGCGAGCATCCATATCACGTAGTGATTTTTGCAGTCCATCTACCTTCTCTGCCAGTCCGGTGGTCACACGAAGCAACTCCACCGACTGGGCCCTGTTGTTATCAGTCCCCTTCTGCGCTTCCACGGTCTGAGATGTTACGAGACAGTTCACTGGACTGGTCAGCCCTTAGATGTAAAACCTTCATCCCCTCAACCACTCCGTGTAGGCACTCTTTAAGTTCCCCAGACAGCTTGTGGGTGAATTTGCTGGCGGCTGTCTTACCAATTTTCCGATAGGTCAGTGAGACCCCAAGGCCGATGATCAGGAGCCCCACCAACAGAATTCCAATTATCCAAATGTCTTCAACGTCCTCCACAGTGAGAACGTCCAGGCAGACCACCTGCCACTCCCGGGAATAGGAATCGCGAGCGTAGCCTGCAGGGAACGTCCCGCTGGGACAATTCGGCTCACCCGGAGAAGCATGTTTAGATGAAAAAATCTTGTCAATAGCGCTGAGTGACCAGTTAATCAATTCCATATTCGAATGTCTCAGGAAAAGAGCAGGCAGGGGACAAAGAGAAAAGAAAAAGATTTCACAAGACAGGGTAGACAGACTGGGAAGGAGCCAAGCTAAGATAAGAGGGGAGAGGAGGAAAAACACGTCTGCTCTCGCCAGAAGCAGGAAGAAGATGCAACTCCCGTTGCGTCTCTGCCATCAGAATCTTTTTTTTTTAACTGTTAGCTGACTCACACCCACACACACACACACATTTCACACATACCTGGTGTGGAAATAAAAAAAATAAAAAAGAACCAAAAACAAAATAAATCACACTGATCGTAAAAAAATTTAAAGTTAAAAAAAGAAAGTTATATTGAGTATGAAAACTCTTTTTCATTACATTTTACTTCATAATTGCAACCGCATGTGTTGTATTTATTGTTGCAAAACATTCTGTATATAGTTTACACCATTGATCTGAAGCTCATGTAAATAGTTTTCTAATCAGCAATAAATATAACAATTTGCATGCTTAAAATAACATACCGGTTAAAGCCCCGCCCATTTTAAGACAAACCGACCCACTTCCGGTTAAATCTAACCACTTTCGAGTTAGGCCCCGCCCAGTCCGAGTACGGATCCGGATACAGATATTTCATGTGGTAAACAGATACTGATACAGATAATGCTGTACTCGCTCATCCCTAGTATATACAAGCTGGACATTTTCCTCTTTAACTCATATTGTAGCTTGTTTCGCCGCTGCCGACTGCAGCGATCTCGCTTAATACTACACCAGTGTCAAAGATTGTTATCTATCAGTCACTTAGACACAAAAACATAGGAAAATAGGGTTCAGGTTTTGAAAAACGGAAGACATCCCTTGAAAGTCCTATATTGTAAAAATGGAGATGTCTGTGTCTTTCTTTGATTCAAAACCAGGCTGATGTGCAATATAAATATTGTGAAAGTAACAAAACGCTTAATTCACACAGCCAGTTTTCTAGAAACTGTGCCTTTAAAAGAGACGTCATGACTACACTTTAATGTCAGGGCATGATCTGGAAAAGCCTGATACTATTGTTATGTCTAGGGGGCTTCCAGAGTGATGATGTGTATAGGCATTAATCTCAAAGAAAGTTGATGTACGTACATTAATCAGTAGACCTCATGGCGCAACGGTAGCGCATCTGACTCCAGATCAGAAGATTGCGTGTTCAAATCAAGTCGGGGTGAGATGTTTAGGGGTGGCAGTAGCTCAGTCAGTAGGGAACGAGAATGTCTCGGCACTACCAGGTGTTCTTAAGCAAGGCATTATACCCCCTCCCAGCCTCTCAGGGTGCTGGCCAGCTGTGACATTTCTACATTTAGGCATGAATAGGTCCTGAGCATGTGTGTGTTTTTCAGACTTGTGTGTGATTACTATCAAAGAGTGTAAATTGTGTCAAAAGTAGTATACATATTACATTAATTTTTAAAAAGAAAGATGATGTGCATTAATCTAAAAGAAGGTTGATGTGTATGTGCATTAATCAAAACGAAAGTTGATGTGTGTATGCATTAATCAAAACGAAAGTTGATACACTTACACACTGTACTACCACCAGCCTTTAAACATGTCCATAATTTCATTAAACGTGCCCCCCCCCCCATGTGCAGTGATTCCTTCAGAGTAAACACAATGAATTTAATTGCAGTAGATGTGAAAGAAATGCATAAAAGTTGTGTTAATTCAGCCAGTGCACATACCTCTGGTTATTTCCTGTTTTCCGGTGAAGTCCACACTAGTGGAAACACGCCTTTCTGTCACATCTACAGCAGTGTTCACTCGGAAGGAATAACTGCACATGGCTAGGCACTGGTAATGACATTTTGAACATGTTAAGAGGCTAAAAACAGGTTTAAAACTTGCCCTGTTGAAGCCTGTTGGGTGCTAACTCTAGCAGGAGGATAACACGGGGTAGACACCACCGATTGGTTTCATTTCTCTCTCCACTGACAGACCTCCTAATGTACAAACTACAGAGCTACGTGTTGAAATTGACTGGAATTCTAAGTCCATCTGCTTTAAAAAGATGTCTGCGGTCCCGGAAAATGTTAAAATTGTCAATGAACTGCAGAGAATGGACGGTAGATTCAGTTGAAAGCCATTTGTTTAGCAGCAGCAAGGTACCGACGGGCCCAAAGGGCTTCAGCCTCTGCTGTGGAAGAGCCAAAGCAGCGGGTGTGGGAGAAGTTCGGAGAAGACATGGAGAAGGACTTTATACCTTTACATTGGTGGAGTGCTGTGGCCATCAAGAGCTGCACAATTTGCATGTAATGAAAGTAACTGTTGTATGTTAGACTTTAGTGTATGTAAGTATATGATTATTTGTTGCAATTAGTAAGTTATAGTTGTGTTGTTTGAAAGGCCTTTTCTGCTTTTGTATTGATGCCTTAGTTCTTATGTTCTGTTGTACATGCTGTAAATGTTATGTGTTTTGTATTTTATGTAAAAATTAAAAATAATGGGAAAATATGTATTAAGTTGTATTAAGACTGATACAAAGCCACCCTCTGGCGTGGAGCCAGAACCATACAAACCCAGGAAGTGGACATCACCCTGGAAAATATTTCTAGAATATTTAAGGTTGAAAGAAAATGTCAAATTAAAAGTGTAGGTGTATCCGAGAAGAGGTCATTTTGACATTTATGTTTAATTGTATTTAACATAATGTAACCCCTCTGTTGGGTAATTACTAGTTGTAGTG
This sequence comes from Etheostoma spectabile, assembly GCF_008692095.1. Lineage (NCBI taxonomy): Eukaryota > Metazoa > Chordata > Actinopteri > Perciformes > Percidae > Etheostoma > Etheostoma spectabile. Next base: position 110,112 of record NW_022604216.1, on the reverse strand, counting down.
ATCTATGCTCTATGGACCAGAATTGTTCTACTAGATTCGTCTACTGGAGCAGAAGAGTTAATATTACAACATGTTGAAAGAAAAAGTAGAAAACCACAGACCAGGAAATAAGTTTTAACTGCCGGCTTATTATTTGAATATTAACATACACATATACATACAAAACCATTGACAACAATTACACAAAATACAATCCCACTTAACACCCTTTTGTTAAGTTATTTAGGTTTCACCTTTTGAGTTTATACCAAGTTCAATATTAGTTCTATATTAATCTAATTTCAGTTTTAACCTCAGTTTGGTTTTAGGTTTTAATCCCTTTTGGTTTTCTTTTCCCTTTTTTTAGTTCTCTAATTAGTTCTGTTTAGAGTTTTGATTTGTTTAGTTAACTTCAGTTAATCTAAATCACATCAGTGAATTTCACCTCTTAATTAGAGTATTTGCATGTAGTAATGTACCCATTTACAAGTGGTAATACCCATGGAAAAGAAAATGAAAAAAACAATAATTTGGAGTTAAAAAAACCATAATAATTCAGCAAAAGACTGAACAAATTGGTGGTTAGGACCAACAGAAATAAGAAAAGAAAAAGGAGTTCGCCTCTCCCCTATCGTCTTTTTACTTGTTAACCGTAACTCAAAGTTCGTTTGGAGTCCGCTGCAGAATTTGCAGAAGGTGAAGGAAATCCTACTAGTCAGAAGTGTGGATTCGTAGAAACTGGATGAATCCTACCAGTTCAGAAGATTGTGAGCAACGTCCTATTGAGACGCTGTGACTCAGGTATTCACAACGGTTCAGCAGATCACTGGGTGGCTCGCCATCTTGTTTCAACCTCGTGTCTCTCAAGCCGATGTCGGTCGACGTCGGTTGAACATTTCTTCAACCCACTCAAAATAGCCAAGTCCCGATTTCCAATGCACTAATCGTCTTCACCAGGGACAAATTGAGTACATGGGATATCTTTCACAAAAGTCAACCAAATTGGCTTTCAAAAGGTACAGGTTTTTTCCACCTTATTCTCCGTTTCTCTCACAGCTTTTCATCTGCGGCTCGCTCTGCAAAAACCAAACTGTCCTAGCAAGAGAAACTTTTTGACAATCTGATTGGTGAGTGATAGTCACCTGGGTTACGTAACAACGTGCCCTTTTCAAAATAAAAGTCCACATTTTCAAAATAAAAGTCCACATGCTTTTTAATACAAAATAACTCATGAAATGACATACCATGGAATAAAATATTACAAAAGGTTCTCAATAAACGTTTAACCATATGTTAACATATTTATTGATTAATTTCCTTTTAACCAGTTCATTTATTTTGCTAAGTAAACCTGGGTTACATGAGGTCTAGATGTCTTATGAGACAGTTGTGTCCCCGAGATGACACACTCTGAGCATCTGTTTAGCAAGCCGCATCTTTCGTGTCTTGACTTTCTTCTGTGCTCTGAAATAAAAAAAAACTGCAAATCAATACATTGCAGTCTATATACACACCGTTTTCACGAGATTGACTCAATATCATATGAAATGATAACTTTTCTAGTTCTGTTGCCGAAGCTAACGGGATGATATAGCTAGCTAGCTAGCTGAGTAACGTTACAGCTTAACGCTAGCTCACAACCAAACTATCAGGATTCTACTCAGCTGCAGTTAGCTTTCTTGCTGAAATACAATAAAAATTAACCTGCCAAAGTGGACCAACATGCATGGTGAACTATAGATGGAGCTACATGACAACACAGGGTATTTATTCGAATGGAACAGTTAGGAAAATGAAACGTTAGCCCCTTTGCCATTACAGTTATCAACACACATTCAGCCTATGCTAGCTACAGGCTACGTTAGCATTGCTAATGTTACTGTTAGCGACGAAATCATACTTACAGCTTGATGTTGGGATGACCAGACAGTCGGAACAGCAACCGCAGCTTAGCAAATCCTGCTTTAAATTGTCCGAAGTTTTGAAAACTGTCTTTGGGGGAAAAGTTCACAGGGATCTCCTTATAAACTGCAGCCATGTCCGTCGAGTGTTTGCTTCCTTGGGAAGACTAGCTATGAGAAGTGTCTCCGTTCCCTGTACAGACTGGAACTCTGCATTTACAACCCGGGTTCATTGTCAATGTCCTGGGAAATATTTCAAACTTTCTTCTTAGTAAATCCCGTCAGAGTACAGGAGCAGCGTTCTCAGTCGGACATCTAATCGACCTAACGCCAGCAACATTAGGAGCTGGTCTCAGGTCAGTGGCCTGTGTGTAAATGTTGGGGCTGGACCGTTCTCCTTATACGTCCATGGGCGTGACAAAGCTGATGGTTCTGAGATCCTGACGTCACCTTTTGGCTTTGTTGGGATTCGCCCGTTTTCAGCGGCAGTTTCAAAATGTGGGATTTTCAGAGGAAAGGCATGTTAATGGGATTTAAAGCTTTTATGTATGTCCTATTTACCCACTGAACTGTCGTTATTCACCTATGACAAGGTAAAATCGGTTTTGCATTATATCACCCCTTTAACAATATTTGGAGATGATATACAAATCTTGAGTGCTTTTTGTACCCAATAATCAACAGTGGTGGTTAACCTGCAACATGGGCTTTAAAGATCTAAATAGATTTTCTCACCTCAGAGTCATCTGGAGCACGTAACGATTAGCGTCTGTCCCTCTGAACCCTGAGTGACAATCACTCTGCAGTGAATGAGATGCAGTTTCCCCCCTCAGTCTAACCAAGACTATACTTTCAGGGATCATTTCTAGAGTTTCTGACTTGAGGAATGTGTTTCTAAAGTGTTTGGTCTCGCTGACCACGATGATGAGTTGTGATATTCTTTTCCGAGCGTGAGACTGACAGTGAGTAATGATTCACTTCATATGCTTTCTGTCATTGATGATTGTTCTTTGCTTCTTTATGGAGTATTGAAGAAGGGAATATGATCAGAGTGGTAGTAGCAGACATGTGAAAAACTTAATTGTATGAAGGTAATAAACCATGCGAAATTATAGTCAGTCTTGAAGTATGTTTTGTCCATGGTGGACAAGGTTACATTAACGGGTTAACACCTACTTTCTTGACTTTGTAATGCCTTATGTCCGGTTTAAAAATGTAAACTGAGTTAAGCCATAATTCATTTTTATTTTTACCTTTGCTTTTTCTACTTTGACATGTAAAAAAGGTGCATTGTTTGAAAGCCCATCTGTACACATCCATGTTCCACTCCCACAGGTGTTTCCTCTTGACTAATCAGACTGTGTGGCCTTTACAGGCTCAGCTTGATTGACATGTATTAAAGTTAGTTAGTTCATGTTTATTGTCCCCATAGGGAAATTAGGTTGCAGATCACATCACATGGTATTCAACATTAACACAGATAAGGCAAGGAGGAAAAACAAAAACAAAACATATGTACACCACCACTCGTACCATAAACCAGAATAATATGAAGGGGGGGGGTAGAGTTCCAGACCAGCTGGGAGAAAGAAGAGAATAAAATAGATACACAAAATATATATATCATTGGACGGGACCTTCATTATTAAGGAGTTTAATGGCCTGTGGAACAAAGGAGAGCTTGGATCTGTTTTTTTTAAACAAAGGAGCACAGTATCGTCGTCCTGAGGGCAGCAGTTCAAATGAGGAGGAAAGGGGGTGCTTCTGGTTGCCCACAATGCTATTTGCCTTTCTCCGTATCCTGTTTTTGTATAAACTTTCCATACTTGGAAATGGAATACCCGAAAGTTTTTTTTTTGTGCTTCAGTGGCGTTGCCAAACCAACAGATCATACCAAAGGAAAGAACACTTCCCAAATTAAAATCTTATTTTTACAAGTGCAAATATAAACATTTAGTTCAGATTTTTTGTTCTGCAAGCTCTCACCTTTTGCCCCATATTTCCCTTCATATGAGTCAGAGCCAGCAGCACTAAGGAAGAGCAGCCTCTCCTATGGCGAGTGGTGGTGACTAAAGGGGTGGAACGGTACACTGAAGTCCCGGTGGACGGGATGGCATGTTGTAACGAGGTTTGAGTACATACAGCAAATACTTGAAGCCAGGTTACTCTACGAGTGCATACGGGGCATTGAAGGTGATGTGGAAATCCTGATTGATTCAGTGATTTTTTGGCCCTATTTGTATTTGGATCTAAAGGCTGGTTAACCACTGTAGGGAGGAGACGTTGGATAGTTTTTTTGTCTCGTTCCAGTAATTGTCATGTCTGGGTGATGGCGTTGGATATGCGTTAGCATGTTGGATGTATTTCCACTCACGTACCAACAACGCCGGCCCACAGTAATCGTTTTATCCACCACTTTCTCACCTGTACTACTGGAACTGACTGGGAAACCAAAGTTTCCCCGTGGGTCGCCACTACTCGCCGTAGGAGAGGCTGCTCTTCCTTAGTGCTGCTGGCTCTGACTCATATGAAGGGAAATATGGGGCAAAAGGTGAGAGCTTGCAGAACAAAATAATCTGAACTAAATGTTTAAATTTGCACTTGTAAAAATAAGATTTTAATTTGATGTCACACAATGAAAAAACACACGAGAGCTTGGAAAAAAAATCTGTCATGTGCTTGACAATGGCAATAAATTGCGCGGGATGTGAAGACAATGTGCAATACAGGCCAAATCCTATGGTGGGAATAAAGATCCACCAATGTATCTGTCAACAATGTCCACCTGAATCCAGAAATGTCCCTGCCAGATGGGAAATAGACCTGACAAACAGGGCATTGTGAGTACAGATATAAACATCAGTAAGGAGTCTAACAAGTTGCCTCTTATCATTTTAGTTTGGACACCCAGTGAGGCTTACCGTGATGGTTTGGACTGGGTCCACTAGGGTTTTCTGCTGCTCTCGATCAGACGGCTGTACTCACTCTGGTTTCTGTTCACAATGCACGAGACTTTTGCCTTTTACTAAAGACTTCCTTGGAGGGGAACGCTGATGAGTTGAAACTATTTTTGGTGGGTTTTGCTGTTTGGCCCAGCTTTTTGTACTTGCTTTTGCTTACCTTTGCTTTTACTCATCAGCTCTGTTTTTATCCCACCCAGAAAAGGGATTTTAGACCCGGAACAAGCCATCTTTTATTTCCTGTAGAGGTCCAAGTGGGAACGAGTGCAAAGAAGAGTGATGAAGAAGCCAAAGGATAAAGGAGGGAAAGGAGTGCCGGACCTGTTATTGTTTTTAAGGAGCAGATTTATAGCTATACACATAACAGCAGCCACGGCCCCATCCAGAAATCCTAAAACTGCAGCTATGGCACGGTTCTGGATGGGATCATACCTCTCTGATCTTAATGTCAGATGTAGGTGGGGGGGGCCGTGGCTGCTTGTAGAGAGAGAGAGCTTGCAGCGAGGTGGTGGCTGTGTGGGATCTGGTCCGCTCCTGGCGCTTGCTTCTGGGAGAGACACGGACGGTGTTTCTCCCTTCGGCCTGGATGGCGGAGGAGGCTAGGGTGGTGGTGGGATGAGCAGCTATTCGCCATCTTTAGGACTTGGATGGAGAGAAAATGCGTTAGTGACAGTGTTCATATGTCCTTTCTTTGTTTTCTGTCTTCTCTGGAGTTAACTATTGATGCACCCTCTTTTTTTTTTTTACATTTGGCTTCTTTCAACCACTGATTAGAACATTGCTTATTTTTCTCTATTTATATCAGATCTTGAGTGCTTTTCATTTTTGCCCCTCAAACATTTTTCTTCTTTTCTTCTAAATCCTGTTTTAGCATTCTAAGTTTACCTGTACTCAAAGAACCATTTTCAAGAAACCCAAATTCTGACGCCCTACATGGAGGAGTAATGGCTCTTTACAGTGAAAATGCAAAAGAAGATGTTCACATATTCAGCCCAGGTAAATGCTCGGCCCATATTCACACAGACCTAAACCTTCTCACTTAATGCTGGTTACAATATTCAAATAATCAACAATGCCAGAGAAAAATAACAAAGTGTGATAACATTTTTTAATAAAGTACTGGCATTTTTTAATAAAGTATTGGCTTTTTCTTTGCGAAGGTTTTTTTTCGATTGGTGAAAGCTTCCTTTCCGGCACTTTGAAGTAGAAAATCAACAAATAATTGTGATAATCTCCATATTGATCAAACTAATCGTGATTATAACTTTGTCCATAATCGTGCAGCCCAAAGAGATCTAATGTTTTATCAAACCAGGTTGTGCAAGTAACCTTTCTGCTGACTTCTTGACAAATAAAGCAAGTAACATCACTCACAGAAAGCTAATGCGATGGCTGGGAATCAAACCCAGGTCAACTGCTTGGAAGGCAGCTATGCTCACCACTATACCACCATCACTGGGCAATCCAATGTTCACTTCAAATCTTGTAATACATCTGGGCATTGAGACTGGAAGTGCACTCTATCACTGAGCTACAGCCCCTGATGATTCAGAAAGTCCCCCCAAGGGGTCCTGGGTTATCACATCAACAAGAATGGGAAGTGTGTTCCTGTATGTTATCTCCCTTCGATAGCTCAGTTGGTAGAGCGGAGGACTGTAGGGTCATGAATCTGAAATCCTTAGGTCGCTGGTTCAAATCCGGCTCGAAGGAGCAGTCCTTCTTTAAGAGTTTCCCTACACAGATCAATAAAGTATTTCTGATTCTGATGTAGAGATGGACAGACAACCGAAAAGCATAATACTTCTTGCCAAGACAGAACAAGAAAAAACAAGAAGAGGTGGGGGAGACAGAGTTAAGCCCCGACAGAATAGAGAACTAGGCAAAAGTTGTGAAATAGTGCCAAGTGTGACCAGAAGAATTGCAAAAAAACTAGCTTCTTTTTTTCCTCTTTTGTACACAACCCAAAGTTTTACAAAACAAAAGATAACTTTCACCGAATCCCTGTTAAATCACAGTCAACATTTGTCTCACAAACCATCTCAATGTCCAATTTAAATAATTTATCCAACAGTATTGAAACTTTAACTTACCCCCGCTGTTTGAAATTGCTTCCTTGTCGTTTGGATTTCCCGAGTGGAATCAGCGAGCCCTCCTTGGTGGGAGAAAGCAAAGACATAACAAATTCAGTTGTCTCCTACAAGGAGAAGACATTGAGAAAAGATACAGAAGTCATATCCTCTGAGAGGCATTGGAGATCTTATCATGAATAATTAATATGAAAATCATTGGTTAAATGTAATTTACCATTACAAGTTACTGTTTGAAAAAATGAAAATAATTGTTATTGAGATAGAGGCAGATGAAGTGTTTATGACCCGTCAATAATGACAAAAGGAGACATCCTCTGTCGGGGGTCTGCTTTAAAGGAAATGGTACTCTTTAAAAGTGTTGGGGTTCTAGCGATAAACTAATGAGGAAGAATTTGACAAATCAACCAAAACCTAGTCCAGGAACTTAGTCTTTCAAATGTTACACCTGCATCTGTCAAGTCCTGACCATTCCCTGACTGGGAATTGAACCCAGGCCGCAGCGGTGAGAGCACCAAATCCTAGCCACTAGACCATCAGGGAGTCACAGCTATCAAATTTATCTTTGTAGATGTGAGTTTCCTCTTCACTTCCTGGAATGACTCATATTGTTTTAGGCGAGGAATGGCACCTGGCTAGACCTTCAGAAGGCAGGACATGACAGATTACACATCTGTCACATAGTCAGTTTATAGTCTTAAATATCAAGTCTCTTGCTGTTCCTTGACTAGTTAGCCATATTGTTGGCTATATTGTTTTAGGGAAGGAATGGCGCCTGGCTAGAGCTTTAGAAGGCAGTGGTGCAAAATGCAAAACTGCCTGTTTCAATTTTTATTACATGGTCATATTACAATAACAGAGGTGCAGAGATTACCTGGAAATGCTTCTGGTATTTTCCAGGGAACTTCTTCACCTCTGTTATTCTAAAATTACCATGAAATACGTATTGTCCTGCACGCACGTAACGCTGTGCAATCTGACCAGCAGCTAAACACCTTCCACCATCAAGCACTGGCGACTGGGATCATTGTAACACGTTTATTTGAGTAACAAAGGGTGAAACTGGGATGAAACACAATGACCAGTTACTTAGATCTTAATGAGTCACAGATATTAAACAAAGATAATTGTAAAAACAATATAACTACACAACATTGTAATGCGGTGGTATATACTGTAGGCTAGCAAAAATGTAAGATGAAATAAAGAAACACGTAATGTATTGTTATACAGTGTACGTAGTATAACCTATGTTGGGATTCTAAATAAACTAAGATATACTTACATGTGGCATTACCCAAGATAAAATTGGCAAACTAGCTTACTGAAGTATATCGTCAGTTAGGGCTGAACAATATTGTGTTTTAGCATCGACATCGCGATGTGCGCATGCGCGATAGTTGCATCGCAGGACGTGGTGATGTTGACGTTAATACTTTTTTGCTGCTTGATAGAAAAGTAAACTTTCACCGTTTCTCCTTTACATGATTATTACCATCCGACCATTCCCCTTTAAGACAGGTAGCCATGTGGGCAACGTGTGGATGTGACGTTAGTCCGATGGGGTTTATTGTTATGGGAAGTGAGGCTCTCCGTGTGTAGAAAAGTACCGGAGGCAGCAGCTGCCGCTGATAAAGTGACGTCATAGTTTTCATGGGTAGTCAGGGACGCTACAGTAGTGTTTTATGTTCTCTACAAATACAAACTAAATCCCCTGATTAATGCAACATAATCACAACGTCTCCCGGCCATTTCCCACCGCAGAAAGCTGCTATCAGCCAAGCTAAAGCTAATATAGTTAGCTTAAAGAAACCAGCAGAAAGCTTCTACCAGCCAGGCTAAAGCTAATATAGTTAGCCCAAAGAAACAAGCAGAAAGTTGCTACCAAACCGGCTAAAGCTAATACAGTAAGCCCAAAGAAAAAAGCAGAATGTTGCTACCAAATAGGCTAAAGCTAATACAGTTAGCCCAAAGAAACACGCAGAAAGCTGCTACTAGCCAGGCTAAAGCTAATATTGTTAGCTTCAAGAAACAAGCAGAAAGCTGCTACCAGCCAGGCTAAAGCTAATATAGTTAGCCTAAAGAACCAAGCACAAAGCTGCTACCAGCCGGTCTAAAGCTAATATAGTTATCCTAAAGAAACAAGCGGTCCGTCTGTCCCAACTAACGTTTTGGTTCGGAGCCGCGACACTGGAAACGTAACACTAATCTACTATAGATGGCTGTGTCTGATCGAACGTCATTTCCACTGACTGAACTGTTCTTGGATACACGGTTTGTTTCTAGTGCGCATGACGTGCAGGTCTGATCAATTTGTCAAACTATCGAGCTGACCCCGCAAGTCAACCACAACCTTAAATTTAGAGGAAGCAACATGCAGTCACTGTCATTCACGTTAGCCTGGATTGATTATTATATGAATACAATGGTGTCATGCTAGTCAACCAGCGTATTTCTACCTGATGTCCCTCTCCAAAATCACTTCAGAAGAGTAATGTTAGTCACAGCGCTTACTTGCTTTGGTGTTTGTAAAGCATTAAAGTCTATCCCCAGATGAGGGACAACTCTGTCCGGCTTAGTTATGTAGCATGAAAGCTAGCATAAGCTTACTAGCATCCAGCCCGCTTCTAAATACTGTAAATACCTTTTAATTAGCTCAACACTTTTTAACAGTTAAACTGAAACACTGGCGCTGAGCTCCAGGTGCTGCAGACGCAGACGGTCCGCCGTCAGTGGGGCTCGGCCAGCGGGGAAACATCGCTAGAAAGCTCCGTTGCCGACCTCGACGTGATCTGATCTCCAGCGGGACACGGAAAGCTCCAGACCCGGTAGCAGCGGCGCAACCCCCCGGGAGCCCACCGCCAGTGTTGGTGGAATAGCAAGCTAGCGTTAGCGAACTAACCAACCAGCCCGCTAACAAAAAAAACAGTAATTTAAAAGGCACGCATTATACCCACTGATGGTGGTCCGTCCGTGGCTGCAAGACCTGGAGCTCACCCCATTGTTTCAGTTTGACTGTTAAAAGTGTTGAGATAATTAAAAGGTATTTATTTATAAGCGGGGTTAGTTTTCTTACGCTAGCTTGCTAATCCACCAACACTAGTGGTGAGCGGGTCTGAAGCTATCCATGTCCGTCTGCAGCTGCAGGACCTGGAGCTCACCGCCAGTGTTTCAGTTTGACTGTTAAAAAGTGTTGAGATAATTAAAAAGTATTTGTTTAGAAGCAGGCTGGCTGCTAGTTAGCCAATGCTAGCTTACATGCTACATAAATAAGCCTGACAGAGCTGTCCCTCACAGAAAAAAAAACACAGGTAAAATTAAAAAAACACTACATTAACTTTGCTACAGTGTGTTTATTTAAACATAGGTACACCTACATGTAGGGTGACGAGATTGCAATATAAGCCTTTATATTAATATTAGCAGCGGAAGCGTGCTGGGCCCATAACCCAGAGGTTGATGGATCGAAACCATCTTCTACTATTTCCTGTGCTTTGTATCTTCAGTAAGTATATATCCAGTCTGTTGATGTTTAACACAGCAACTGATGTTGCAAGTGTCTGAAGTGAAATGTCTCCACCTGCTGAAGAGTAAACTTAATGGCATGTTGAGATTATTTCACCCATAAAAAAAGAAACTTCAGTGCTCATTCCTTTTATTCCCGCTGTAACACACATAAAAACTGGAGTGTAATACAGTAAATATACTACACTACAAGTAATAAATACTGTAAATAGAAACTGTAAAACATGTACGTTCAAAGTGCTTGTTGTGCTGTCTACCAGTCAGATTACCACAGGAGGTAATATCTGTTGCAGCTCTTTTAAAGACTCTACCATAATACCTGCTGGAGATGCCAGGTCCTCATACATGTAAAGCATGCTCTCTACCACTGAGCTACATCCCCTGAAGATTTTGAAATTCTTTTGACTTTTTTCTGAGATAGACTTAGACTTATCTTTATTAATCCTTTTGGGATGACTCCCGCAAGGAAATTGAAATATGCGGTGGCTTGAAATCAAACCTGGGCAAAATGCTTGCAATGCTATGGTATAAATCATAGTCGAAAAGTAACAACCTGTTGCCTTTCTGCTGGACAATACAACGTTCACTGCAAATCTTGTAAGACAGATTGATAAGAAATACATTGGTGGAGACTGGTTGCTTCCAGTACCTTTGAGATAAGACAATATTGTTTATGAAGGCACATCTGCGATTTGGTATACTGTGATGTGTCATTGGTTGGCTACCACTCTTAAAAAACAGCGCTCGTTGTCGGCATGATTTGAACCTGCACGGGGAGACCCCAATGGATTTCTAGTCCATCGCCTTAACCACTCACCACGACAATCTGACATGTAGCTCTATACCTTTTTGCACAAATGTTCATAAACGTTTCTATTGGTTAAGACTGTAACTTAAGATGTCATTGTAATCACATTCAGATCACCTCAAATAAAGACACTGATGATCATTGTGTTCATAAGTGCTTCTCTTTGGGGTTGTCTTGGTTGTGAGTTCATCATCAGACACTAACACATGCAGAGCAAGTACATTTCACCAGTTGTCCACCGCTAGCTAAATAAATAAAAGAATGGGAGTTTTGGAATAGATATTCAGCACTAACTGGTACTTTCTAATGCTGAATGAGCTCTATCTGGAGGAAAAAGGAGTTGCCCCAAAGAAGGTCATTGGACTCTAATTGACCACTCATAGACTGTTAATGGCATACATTGGGATGATGGTTGTCTATTCATGAAGCCATTCATTACTTACAATAGTCAGTTTTGTTGTTTCTTGTTATGTCTCGGCAAGAAGTATTATACTTTTGGGTTGTCTGTCCAACTCTACATCAGAATCAGAAATTCTTTATTGATCCCTGAAGGGAAACTCTGGAAAAGACTGCTCGTTCGAGCCAGATTTGAACCAGTCTCAATGCCCAAATGTATTACAAGATTTGAAGTGAACATTACATTGTCCAGCGATGGTGGTATAGTGGTGAGCATAGCTGCCTTCCAAGCAGTTGACCTGTGTTCGATTCCCAGCCATTCCAGTAACTCTTTTTGGGTTGTTGTACTTTCTTTTTTTACAAGAAGTCAGCAGAAAGGTTACTTGCCCAACCTGGTTTGATAAAATCTCTTTGAGCTGCATGATTATGGCCAGTAACAATTACTTTGATCAATATGGAGATCACAATTAATTATCACAATTATTTGTTGATTTTCTACTCCAAAGTGCTGGAAAGGAAGGTTCGTTGAACCTCAGGTTAACAAGGAACAATCCCAGCAAGGTGATTGACGGATGATTCTAGTTACTTCACCCAGTTCAAGCCAAATGACACAGCTGTAAGAGACCACATTGGTTGGCTTCCAACTGTGTAATATAGCTGGAATATGGCAGTGGTGGGATTTGAACCCACGCCTCCAGAGAGACAGCAGCCTAAATCCAGCGCCTTAGACCACTCGGCCACAATACCTGTAAGTATCAACTCTCCACATTGTGACAGAAGCAGGGACCGTAACTAACGATATGCTTGTTAATGTTATGGAAAAAAAGCCTTTGCAAGTAAAAAGCCAATACTTTATTAAAAACTGCTAATACTTTATTAAAAAAAAATTAGCTTTGTCACACTTTGTCATTTTTCTCTGGCATTGTTGATTATTAGAATATTGTAACCAGCATTAAGTGAGTAGGTTAGGTCTGTGTGACTATGGGCTGAGCATTTACCTGGGTTGAACTTGTGAACATCTTCTTTTGCATATTCATTGTAAAGAGCCATTACTCCTCCAACTGCCAACTATTGTTCTAGAGACAATAGGATATACAGTTTTAGATTGCAAGGTAACTGTCAAAGACCAAAGACTTCATTGAAATACCTCAAGTGATCAAAACAATTTGCCAAAATTCGCAGCATATAAACCCACTCTTTAAAATATGTTCATGTACCATTCAAAAACAAAAGTACAATCATAAAACACATACTACTTAGATACTGCAGCCATCCTGATCACAGCCACGGGGGGATCTGCTTGTGGTTTCTTACCAGCAAGTTTCTGGAGGTCCAAATAGCATCTTTGATGGCAACAAAGGTTAGCCACTGTGTGAGCCACAAAGTGTATAGCTGTAAATCTGCTCCCTAAAAACAATAACAGGTCTGGCATTCCTTTCCCTCTTTGGCTTCTTTGTTAGCTACAAACTTCCCTGGGTGGACTTGAACCACCATCCTTTCGGTTAACAGCCGACTGCGCTGACCTATTGCGCCACAGAGACTGCGCCTGTTTGATGGTTAATGAGCGGGAGCTCGATCTTTAAGCCACAAGCATTTGTTTTATGGCTTTTTGAGGTTGAGCTACACATGTATGCTTATCAGGCGATTTTCCTGTTTATATTTCCTTAGAAATTGGGGAAGCTGACTCATGCGGAAATGTAGAAGCTGGACGTGCATTGTATTGTTCTTACATGTCAATTGGATTCTGACTTTGAATTCAAATATTTGGCATCCAAGAAAATTCCGGAACTGATGATGTATCAGTCATTGTGCTGGTGGTTTCTTGGTCACAGCAACAAGCTTGATCATTGACATACAGTTGCACGCCATTTATCACAAAACTGTGGGGTGGGGCCTTATGTATTTGCTTGTATTACATCAAGTGACCTGCATACCAATGACCGTCAGAGATGGCAAAAGTACTCACTGGCCATACTCAAGTAGAAGTACAGATAATTGTGTTAACAAATACTCTGGTAAAAGTAGAAGTACTGATTTAACTTCTTTACTCAAGTAAAAGTAACAAAGTACAGGCTTAGCAATTAACTTAAAAAGAGTAAGAAGACTCGCCCCAATGGTGCTATTAAAAACCTCCTTCACCATTCTGGCTGGGACAACGTCTAAGGGACAGTTGGCAGGTTTCATGTGTTGTACAACCTCAACACAGGCTTAAATTCCTCAAACACAGCTGAGTGTGTAGGAGAAGCAGATACAATACCTGAAAATTAGCACTGGTAATTTCCCAGATAGATGCTACTTTGTCAATAAAATAATTAAGACATTTCTCACATGTACTAATTGACACATCTGTTGGAGCAGAGGTGCATGGATTTATGACGGAGTTAATAGTATTAAATAACAATCTAGGTTCGTGGCAATTGCTAGCTATGACAGAAGAGAGATGCTGCATCTTCACCACCTTCACAGCATTCTGGTATGTGATAGACTGTCCCTTAATACACCCAGTGTCACATGTAGATTGTCTTTCCATCTTTGTTCAGCTTGTCTGCAGTGTTGCCTAAGGGCCCTTGTGGTGTCATTTAGCCAGGGGTCCGCCTTAGGTTTAACAGCTTTAATCTGATAAGGGGCAATAGAGTCTAGGATTTCAGTGCATGTGGAATGGAACTCAGAGAGAATGTTATCTGGGGAAGAGGGAGAGACCAGACCACCAGTCACCTGGTTGTTAATATAACTTGAAGGAGCTCCATATTTGACAGTATTGACTGGAAGTGATAGGCTTTGAGTTACATGGGGGATACACACTTTGCATTCAGTCTGGTAATCACCATAAAAAATTAGGTATCACTGAAATTTTAACTTGTGTTGCTGCAGTCATAGTTTACAGTACTCATCCTGAATGGGTCGGTATAGTGCATCAGAATTGCTTGTTGAATGGTCTATTAGCTTTGGAACCCCCCTTTCCCCACAGCTTTCAATTGTCAGATATGGGTGGGGGAGTGGGCACTGTGTCCAACCCTTTCTGTGTGAAAAAATAACTAAAGAAGTCTCTTGGATGAGAGACAAAACTTCTGCGGATAACCTTTTACCAAGTCCAGTTGCCCTTGGCCTAGTTGGGATCTTTTGGGGTAATAGCATGGCAATATTTGACATATTTAGACCATAAAGACAGTTATCAGTTTATTTCCCATCTGACAGGTATATTTGTGGACTCAGTTGGACATTTTGAAGATAATTGCACAATGTTGACCCAATTGTCAGTCTATTTCCCATCTGGCAGGGACATTTCTGGATTCAGGTGGACATTGTGGACAGAAACATTAGTGGATATAGATTCCCACCATAGGATTTGGCCTGTATTGCACATTCCCTTCACATCCCGTGCAATGTATTGCCATTGTCAAGCACATTGCCACCCTGGTGACTTTCTTCCATGTCTCCATGAACACCCATATATTTGGACTGACAGTTGAGAAACCTTCCCTTGTTAACTATGACATGGATGACTGAGAACCTACTATATCATGACATGTTTAATTTACTATATTAAATTATAATTTTTGAGACAGGCCCTGCTGGGTACTTGTTGGATCAGTCAGGATGGCCGAGCGGTCCAAGGCGCTGCGTTCAGGTCGCAGTCTCCACTGGAGGCGTGGGTTCAAATCCCACTTCTGACAACAATTGTTTTCATTTGGAACTAATGTCTGAACTTAGCAGTTCTTTGTATTTAAGAGGACATGAAACGCAATTGCAACTACAGTGTTTTGTGAGCATCATTATTGTCAACTAGGGATAAGCGAGTACAGCATTATCTGTATCTGTTTCGGTTTACCACATGAATTATCTGTATCCGTATCTGTACTCGGACTGGGCAAGGGCCTAACCCGGAAGTGGGCAAATTTAACCCAGAAGTGGGACGGGTTGTCTTGAAATGGGCGGGGCTTAAACCATTATGTTATTTTAAGCATGCAATTTATTGATCATCAGCATTGAGCTTCAGATCAGTGGTGTTGTCATGGTAACAAACGAACTATATACAGAAAAAGTTCTGCAACAATAAATACAACAATGCGGTTGCAATTTTTAAGTAAAATGTAATGAAAAAGAGTTTTCATACTCATTATAACTTTCTTTTTTTAACTTTAAATTTTTCTATGATCAGTGTGATAATTTTTTTTTCTTTTTTCTTTTCACACCAGGTATGTGTGAGCGTGTCTGTCTGTGTGTCTGTGAGTGAGTAAGTAAGAGATACAGAGAGAATAAAATAAAAAAAATTCTTTGATTTATTTTCTTGTTTTTTTTAAAGTAACGGTGTACAATATTGGAAACGACATAAAGCCCCTAAAAGCCCCTAATAGTGAACAGTTGAAAAGTGAGAATAGTGCAGAGAGTAGATAATCTGTCGGTGTCTGGCTAGATTTTTTTTCTTCAATGTCCCGTTTGTTCTGGACACACACTCTGCACTCTTGTTTGCTAAAAACGCAGTCATAAGTGACGATTCTCTCCGACCAACCAGCGGTCTGCAGGTTTTCACGTCACCTTTTGGAATCGCCTCAGCTCGCTTGGAACCTCGACTGAGGTAGTACTAAAAAAAGTACCTGGTCGCAGGTCCCAGGGACTTTTTTTCATAATGGAAAACCCCAAAAGGCGAGTAGAGTCGAGTCGATACCACGCAGTGGAAAAACCGCCATGATAGACCATTCAACAATCAGTTCTAATGCACATGTTCAAATTTCAGTGATCCCTAATTCTTATGGTGATTACAAGACTGAATGCAAAGTGATCCTTTTAACGGGTAGCAGAGGCATTGGGTGGACATGATGATGGGATGCAATCATAGGTAATCTCTGCAACAACAAGGTGTTGCTGAGATTTGAACCCAGGACCTCCTGTTTACTAAACAGGCACTTTCACCAACTAAGCCACAGCACCTCCATTAGTAGGCGTAATGTTAAGTCTTAATTTCTCTTTTACCTTAAATAAGATAAACATAAAGTATACTGACTGTTAGTATTGGGAGTAACGTGTTACAAAAGTAACGCAAATAAAGTAATGTATTGCTTTTCGCTTTAACACCGTTTGAACCAGACTGGGGAGGACGCTTCAGGGCCTAGCATGAATTGTTGAGCAACAACTACGACCACAACAATGCCTTCTGACGTCCACTGTTCCCTCCAATATGGAGCTCTTCCAGCTTGTTGAGAAGCTCTAGCAGCTGGATGTGCTGCAAAACAAAAATGAGCTGGTGTCCAGGTCTAGATGCCTCCTGGGGGCCTCCCTAGGGAGGTGGTCCAGGCACGTCCAGCTGGGAGTAGGTCTCGGGGAAGACCCAGGACTAGGTGGAGGGATTATATCTCTAACCTGGCCGGGGAACGCCTCAGGATCCCCCAGTTGCTCGGAAAAGGGAAGTTTAGGGTCCCCTGCTGGAGCTGCTTGACAAAGATGGATGGATGGTTGGAACCCTGGTCACTAGCTCATTGTATTCTTGCATGACAGGCAAACCTCTAGGAGGCACTGTAGCTTAGTGGTTAAAGCACCTGTCTTGCTGAAGTTGACTAGAAAGAGGAATTAAAAAAATCATCTTTTGGAAAGTGATCTTAAAGGGGTGATGGAATGCAAAAACGATTTTACCTTGTCATATGTGAATAACGACAGTTCGATCACTCAACGGGCATGGCTGATGTTTCACTATAAGGAGTTTCCCTGTGAAGTTCGACACTCAGCCCCTGAGTATTAGTAGCCCATAACCCAGGGGTTGATGGATCGAAACCATCCTCTGCTATTTCCTATGCTTTGTATCAGCATTAAGTCTATTTCCAGTCTGTTGATGTTTAACAAAGCATCAGTTGCTGCAAGTGTCTGAAGTGAAATGTCTCCACCTGCTGAAGAGTAAACTTAATTTCATGTCAAGTTAATTTCATCTATAAAAATGGAAACTACTTGGCCCATACCCGCCGTAACACCCATAAAACTGGAGCATAATAAAATAAATATACTACAATACAAATAAATAAATACAGTAAAATAGAGACTGTAAAACATGTACATTTAAATACCAAGTCTCTTGCTGTTCCTTGACTAGTTGACCACCCCTGCTTTGCATCGCTCCAGGTATGTAGAAAAAAAATCTGTTATGCACCTTTGCATTGCACTAAAATGTCAAAATTTGGACTTAAATCCAAAATAACATTACATTAGCGTTAAACTAATGAGGAAGAATTTGATGAATGTAAATCAACCAAAAACCAATCCAGGAACTTTCTCTTTCAAATATCACACTTGAATCTGTCAAGTCCTGACCATTCCCTGACCGGGAAATGAACACGGACCGCAGCAGTGAGAGCACCAAATCCTAGCCACTAGACCATCAGGGAGCCACATCTATCAAATTTATCTTAGTAGATGTGAGTTTCCTTTTCACTTACTGGAATGACTCATATTGTTTTAGGCAAGGAATGGTGCCTGGCTAGAGCTTCAGAAGGCAGGACATGACAGATTACACATCTGTCACATAGTCAGTTTGTATTCTTAACCCTCTGAACCCAAGAGACTCGTGCACGAGCAAAAACAGCACCTCTGATTCATAGTTTAAGCATTAATAACCATAAATGATAGACTTACCAAAAATTGCAGCTAAAAGCTAACAAGTTAGCGTTTACGGAGGTCTCTTCTGGGTCTTTCTAGCCTCTACAGGTGATTTTCATCCAGCCTGGAACCTGTGCCTTTTTCGGGGTCATTGAGCATTAAATCCATATCGTCACATCCACGATTTATCCACTTTATGTCTATAATTCATCGCGTTTTTGCTTATTTATGCCACTAGCTCCGGGCTCCGTGTCTGCCCTCTGTTTACGGAAGAGAAGGAAGTAATATGCCCATATATGGGAGACAATGTCACACAAAGAGTATGGAGTCCTAAAGAGGTCAATCTTCCTAGTCACACTGTGGTCACACTAGTCTAGTATGCGAAATAAGATGCTATAGCGGAACAAAATAGATATCTACCGTTTTATAGAGGAACATGGCCCCACTGGTTTGAGATTTGGGATATATTTGGGCCTTATTTGAAGAATTGTAAATAGTATGTGCTTTATATGAGTTATATTGTTTATTATGTTTATTTTTGCATATAGAAGAACTGTTTTAGACACACAAATGTTTGTGTAGCATTGCTGTGTGTGTAATATCAATACATATGTCATTGTTATAAGTAAATGGCATAAGTAAATGTCATGAGGGCAAAAGCATCTGGACTTTCTTTGAAAAAATTTATGTATTTTGTCAACTGTATAAGTTATAATGATTATTTCTTCATCGTGTGACTCCCAAGACATATGAGAAGTGTTTTAGAGAGGAAAATGGCTTAGGTTTTACTGTTCTGTCTGTGATATCAATACATGTCTGTGAGATTCATGTTCCGTTTTATTTATTTGTCTTTAAGGTCCTACAACCATTTTTAACATGCAGGTGACCTCACTGCAACCCAAATCTTCTAATAACCCAGTTTGTCCTAAAAAAATGATGTTCATATCTTGACTGTAGACCACAGGGTTGATGTTTTACAAGCTTTTTTTATCAAATAAATCCAGACGGACAATGAACTGTAAAAATGGACACAAGCTGCATTGTCCAGTGATGGTGGTATAGTGGTGAGCATAGCTGCCTTCCAAGCAGTTGACCTGGGTCCGATTCCCTGCCGTTGCAGTAGTTTTCATTGTGTGGTTACTTGCTTTATTTGTCAAGAAGTAACCAGAAAGGTTACTTGCCAAACCCGATTTGATAAAACATTAGATATCTGTTATGGTACAATTAAGGGAGCATGTCAATCAATCAAGCTACCTCCACGAGGATCCACAGAAACAGGCAGTGCACTACGATTTGCACTTTGCCTTTGTTTGGTAACTACTAATAACCAATTGAAAAGTTTATGAACATTTGTGCAAATAGGTAAAATGCTGCTTTTCAGGTTGTCGTGGCCGAGTGGTTAAGGCGATGGATGCAGGTTTGAGTCCTGCTGTCAACGAAAGGCTTTGTTTAAGAGACAACCAACATTATTTCGGCAAAACCGACATGTATTTTTCTTGCTTTACAACTTTTTAGGAATATTTCAACATACTTTTAAGGAAGTGACTATGACTTTTTATGTTTTTGTCGACATACTATACTATGACGTTTCATGAATTTTTAACATACTATACTATGACTTTTTATGAATTTTTGACATACTATACTATGACTTTTTATGAATTTTTGACATATTATACTATGACTTTTATGATTTTTTTGACATACTATAGTATGACTTTCATGACCATAGGTGAGGGTAGGAACGAAAATTGCCCGGTAGATCGAGAGCTTTGCCTTCTGGCTCAGCTCTCTTTTCGTCACAACGGTGCGATAAACAGAATGTAATACCGCACCAGCTGCTCCGATTCTCCGACCAATCTCACGCTCCATGGTCCCCTCACTCGCGAACAAGACCCCAAGGTACTTAAACTCCTTCACTTGAGGTAAGGACTCCATCCCTACCCGGAGAGAGCACTCCATCGGTTTCCTGCTGAGAACCATGGCCTCAGATTTAGAGGTGCTGATCCTCATCCCAGCCGCTTCACACTCGGCTGCGAACCGATCCAGTGAGTGCTGAAGGTCACAGGCCGATGATGCCATCAGGACCACATCATCTGCAAAAAGCAGCGATGGGATCCCGAGCCCACCGAACTGCAACCCCTCCCCGCCCCGACTACGCCTCGATATCCTGTCCATATATATTACAAACAGGATTGGTGACAAAGCGCAGCCCTGGCGGAGGCCAACCCTCACCTGGAACGAGTCCGACTTACTGCCGAGAACCCGGACACAGCTCTCGCTTTGGTCATACAGAGATTGGATGGCCCTAAGAAGGGACCCCCTCACCCCATATTCCCGCAGCACCTCCCACAATTTCTCCCGGGGGACCCG
This sequence comes from Etheostoma spectabile, assembly GCF_008692095.1. Taxonomy (NCBI): domain Eukaryota; kingdom Metazoa; phylum Chordata; class Actinopteri; order Perciformes; family Percidae; genus Etheostoma; species Etheostoma spectabile. The sequence goes on along the minus strand of NW_022604216.1, from coordinate 89,501 downwards.
GTCATACGCCTTCTCCAGATCCACAAAACACATGTAGACTGGTTGGGCATACTCCCAGGCCCCCTCCAGGATCCTTGCGAGAGTAAAGATCTGATCCGTTGTTCCACGGCCAGGACGGAATCCGCATTGTTCCTCTTCAATCCGAGGTTCGACTATCGGCCGAACCCTCCTTTCCAGCACCTTGGAGTAGACTTTACCAGGGAGGCTGAGAAGTGTGATACCCCTGTAGTTGGCACACACCCTCTGGTCCCCCTTTTTGAAGAGGGGAACCACCACCCCGGTCTGCCACTCCTTAGGCACCGTCCCAGACTTCCACGCAATGTTGAAGAGGCGTGTCAACTAAGACAGCCCCTCCACACCCAGAGCTTTCAGCATTTCTGGACGGATCTCATCAATCCCTGGGGCTTTGCCGCTGTGGAGTTGTTTGACTACCACAGCGACTTCCGCCAGGGAAATTGACGACAATCCCCCATCATCCTCCAGCTCTGCCTCCACCACAGAGGGCGTGTCAGCTGGATTTAGGAGTTCCTCAAAGTGCTCCTTCCACCGCTCTATTACCTCCCCATTTGAGGTCAACAAAGTCCCATCCTTACTGTATACAGCTTGGATGATCCCTCGCTTCCCCCTCCTGAGGTGGCGAACGGTTTTCCAGAAGCACCTTGGTGCCGACCGAAAGTCCTTCTCCATGTCTTCTCCGAACTTCTCCCACACCCGCTGCTTTGCCTCTGTCACGGCAGAGGCTTCAGCCCTGCAACTGCCTCCGGACTCCTCCGGGATAACATATCCCGGAAAGACTCCTTCTTCAGTCGGACGGCTTCCCTGACCACCGGTGTCCACCAGGGTGTTCGTGGGTTACCGCCCCTTGAGGCACCTAAGACCCTAAGACCACAGCTCGCTGCCGCAGCTTTAGCAATGGAAACTTTGAACATTGTCCACTCAGGTTCAATGCCCCCAGCCTCCACAGGGATGCACGAAAAGCTCCGCCGGAGGTGCGAGTTGAAAGCCCGTCGGACAGGGGCCTCTTCCAGACGTTCCCAGTTTACCCGCACTACACGTTTGGGCTTACCAGGTCTGTCCAGAGTCTTCCCCCACCCCCTGACCCAACTCACCACCAGATGGTGATCAGTTGACAGCTCTGCCCCTCTCTTCACCCGAGTGTCCAAAACATACGGCCTCAGATCAGATGAAACGATTATAAAATCGATCATTGACCTTTGGCCTAGGGTGCTCTGGTACCACGTACACTTATGAACATCCCTATGTTCGAACATGGTGTTTGTGATGGACAATCCATGACTAGCACAGAAGTCCAACAACAGACAACCGCTCTGGTTCAGATCAGGGAGGCCGTTCCTCCCAATCACGCCTCTCCAAGTATCTCCATCATTGCCCACGTGTGCGTTGAAGTCCCCCAGGAGAACAATGGAGTCCCCTACTGGAGCCCCATACAGGACTCCATTCAAGGTCTCCAAGAAGGCCGAATACTCCGAACTCTTGTTTGGTGCATACGCACAAACAACAGTCAGAGTTTTCCCCCCCAACACCCGCAGGCGTAGGGAGGCGACCCTCTCGTCCATCGGGGTAAACTCCAACGCAGCGGCGCTCAGCCGGGGGCTTGTGAGTATCCCCACACCCGCCCGGCGCCTCACACCCTGGGCAACTCCAGAGTAGGAGAGAGTCCAACCCCTATCCAGGAGTACGGTTCCAGAACCGAGACTGTGCGTAGAGGTAAGCCCCACCAGATCTAACCGATAGCGCTCCACCTCCCGCACAAGTTCCGGCTCCTTCCCCCACAGAGAGGTGACATTCCACGTCCCCAGAGCCAGCCTCTGCTGCCCGGGTCTGGTCCGTCGAAGCCCCTGACCTTCGCCGCCACCCATGTGGCAGCGCACCCGACCCCTTTGGATCCTCCCACAGGTGGTGGACCCATGGGCTGGAGGGAGAAGTGCCACGTTGCTTCTTCGGGCTGTGCCCGACCGGGCTCCGTGGCAAACCCGGCCACCAGGCGCTCGCTCACGAGCCCACCGTCTGGGCCTGGCTCCAGACGGGGGCCCCGGGCTTCCACCGGGCAGGGTCCCTCTATCCCTTCCTTGATATTCCATAAGAGTTTTTGAACCATTCTTTGTCTGGCCCCTCCCCTGAGACCTCTTTGCCATGGGAGACCCTACCAGGAGCACAAAGCTCCAGACAACACAGCCCTCAGGTTCATAGGGACACACAAACCTCTCCACCACGATGGTTCCCGGAGATTCATGACCGAAAGAACGAGATCAAGGGTACAAGCGGCCGAAATGGGTTTCCTCAGGAGGGTGGCTGGCGTCTCCCTTAGAGATAGGGTGAGAAGCTCAGTCATCCGAGAGGAGCTCGGAGTAGAGCCGCTGCTCCTTCGCGTTGAAAGGAGCCAGTTGAGGTGGTTCGGGCATCTGGTAAGGATGCCTCCTGGGCGCCTCCCTAGGGAGGTATTCCAGGCACGTCCAACTGGGAGGAGACCTCGGGGAAGACCCAGGACTAGGTGGAGAGATTATATCTCCAACCTGGCCTGGGAACGCCTCGGGATCCCCCAGTCGGAGCTAGTTGATGTGGCTCGGGAAAGGGAAGTTTGGGGTCCCCTACTGGAGCTGCTGCCCCCGCGACCCGATACCGGATAAGCGGATGAAGATGGATGGATGGATGGACTTTCATGATTTTTTTTGTCATACTTAACTACGACTTTTTATGAATTTTTGACATACTATACTATAATTTTTCTTTAAAAGGGGAATTAGCTCAAATGGTAGAGCGCTTGCTTAGCATGCAAGAGATAGCAGGATCAACACCCGCATTCTCCAGAGGACTTTAGATTCTTCTTGTTTAGCAACAAGAACCATAAATCTGGACTTGTTACGACATACTATACTACAACTTTTTAGTACTATTTCGACATATTATACTATGACTTTTTGTGACTTTTTATGAATTTTTTGACAACTATACTATGAATTTTTATAAATATTTGTACAACAACAGTATGACTTTTTATGTTTTTTTGACATACTTTAGCATACTTTACTTTACGACATACTACACTACGATTTTTTAGGAATATTTATACATACTATACTATGACTTTTATGACATTTTATGAATATTTTGACATATTATACTATGACTTTCATGATTGTTTTGACATACTATAGTATGACTTTTTATAAATATTTTGACATACTATAGTATGACTTTTTATGAATTTATCAACATACTATACTATGACTTTTTATGACATTTAATGAATTTTTGTCATACTATACTATGACTTTTATGAATTTTTTGACATACTATACTATGACTTTTATGATTTTTTTCAACATACTATGACTCTTTTTGAAAAGGGGGAATTAGCTCAAATGGTAGAGCGCTTGCTTAGCATGCGAGAGGTAGCGGGATCAATGCCCGCATTCTCCAGAGGACTTTAGATTCTTCTTGTTTTACAACAAGAACTATAAATCTGGACTTGTTACGACATACTATACTACGACTTTTTATGTTTTTGTCGACATACTATCCTATGACTTTTATGACTTTTTGGAGATACTAAACTATGACTTTCATGATTTTTCCGTCATACTATACTATGACTTTTTATGATTTTTTTGTTATACTAAACTATGACTTTTTATGACATTTTATGAATTTTTGACATGTTATACTACAACTTTTTATGAATTTTTGACATACTATACTCTGACTTTTTTTGAATATTTGTCATATTATACTATGACTTTTATGATTTTTTGACATGTTATAATATGACTTTTATGATTTTTTGTCATACTAAACTATGACTTTCATGATTTTTTTGTCATACTATACTATAACGTTTTTAATAAATATTTCGACATACTATAGTATGACTTTTTATGAGTTTTTCTACATACTATACTATGACTTTTTAATGACATTTAATGAATTTTTGTCATACTATACTATGACTTTTATGAATTTTTTGACATACTACACTATGACTTTTATGATTTTTTCAACATAATATGACTCTTTTTGAAAAGGGGGAATTAGCTCAAATGGTAGAGCGCTTGCTTAGCATGCGAGAGGTAGCGGGATCAATGCCCGCATTCTCCAGAGGACTTTAGATTCTTCTTGTTTTACAACAAGAACTATAAATCTGGACTTGTTACAACATACTACACTACGACTTTTTATGTTTTTGTCGACATACTGTCCTATGACTTTTATGACTTTTTTGAGATACTAAACTATGACATTCATGATTTTTCCGTCATACTATACTATGACTTTTTATGATTTTTTTGTTATACTAAACTATGACTTTTTATGACATTTTATGAATTTTTGTCATACTAAACTATGACTTTTATGAATTTTTGACATGTTATACTACAACTTTTTATGAATTTTTGACATACTATACTCTGACTTTTTTTGAATATTAGTCATATTATACTATGACTTTTTTTGAATATTTGTCATATTATACTATGACTTTTATGATTTTTTGACACGTTATAATATGACTTTTATGATTTTTTTGTCATACTAAACTATGACTTTCATGATTTTTTTGTCATACTATACTATGACTTTTTATAAATATTTCGACATACTATAATATGACTTTTTATGAATTTTTCGACATACTATACTATGACTTTTTAATGACATTTAATGATTTTTTGTCATACTATACTATGACTTTTATGAATTTTTTGACATACTACACTATGACTTTTATGATTTTTTTCAACATACTATGACTCTTTTTGAAAAGGGGGAATTAGCTCAAATGGTAGAGCGCTTGCTTAGCATGCGAGAGGTAGCGGGATCAATGCCCGCATTCTCCAGAGGACTTTAGCTTCTTCTTGTTTTACAACAAGTACTATAAATCTGGACTTGTTACGACATACTACACTACAACTTTTTAGGAATATTTCGACATATTATACTATGACTTTTTATGTTTTTGTCCTATGACTTTTATGACTTTTTTGAGATACTATACTATGACTTTCATGATTTTTTTGTCATACTAAACTACGACTTTTTACAAATATTTTGACATACTATACTATGACTTTTTATGATTTTTTTGTTATACTAAACTGACTTTTAATTACATTTTATGAATTTTTGTCATACCAAACTATGACGTTTATGAATTTTCTACATGTTATACTACAACTTTTTATGAATTTTTTACATACTATACTCTGACTTTTTATTACATTTTATGAATATTTTGTCATACTATACTAGGACTTATATGAATTTTTGACATGTTATACTATGACTTTTTTTGAATATTTGTCATACTATACTATGACTTTTTATGAATATTTTGACGTACTATACTATGAGTTACTACGAGGCTTTGAATTTAATTAATTTGTGGATGAAAATATATTTCAAACTGAATCATTGTTTTTTTTGACACACACACACACAAGCACACGCACACAAACAAGCACACTCACACGCACACACACTTTATGAATAAACCTCAGATAGTTCAACCTGTTTTATTAGGAAGTTGTTTTACACTCTTTCAAAGTAAAACATTCATGCAACAAAACCTAAATAAGGTGCTCGGGTTTGAAAACTGATGCAAACAGAAAAATAAAAACAAAACTGAGTTCTTCTATTCTCCAACCAGAAATAAGGAGGAATAAAAGGATCTGTCTCTGTCTTCATGATATCGGGTTGGCAATAATGAGCCAATACCTTATTAAAATTTTTTATCAACACCCTTCTCTCTTTGCAATTTTGCTCTGACATTGTTTATTTTAGAAAATGGTAACCAGCATTAAGCGAGTAGTTTTAGGTCTGTGTGAATGTGGGCCGAGTATTTACCTCGGCTGAACTTGTGAACATCTCTTTGGCATATTCCCAGTCTGATCAAGTCCAGGTGCTGGAAAATCTGTGATTCACGTTTTGAGGGAATGGGATCTGCATGTGCTTTCTTACCAGAAAGTTTCTGGAAGTCCAAATGGCATCTTTGATGGCGGCCAGGGTGAGCCACTGATTTGCAAAGTTACATGCTGGTATCTGTTTCTTTGGCCTGACGGATGGACAGACGACCCAAAAGCATAATACTTCTTGCCAAGACATAACAAGAAACAAAAAAAGAGGCGGGGGGGACAGAGTTAAGCCCCGACAGAATAGAGAACTACAGACAAAAGTTATGAAATAGTACCAAGTGTGACCAGAAGAATTGGAATAAAACTAGAACTTTAAAGTACAAACCTTTCTTCAAGAAATCTTTATTGTGCTCACATTGAACCTCATTTCTGAAACGTGTATACGACCTAAAACCGGCGTAGGACGGGCGTACGCCGATTCCTACGCAAAGTTCGGCAATGTATGTGGAGTACATAGGTCTCCACATACATTGCTTTTATTAAGATTGAAGACCAAATTGTTAGTTTTTACGAAATTTTCCCAACCATCGAAAGTGTTTTCATAGGCTCGTTGGCACAGTAGGCAGCGCGTCAGTCTCATAATCTGAAGGTCGTGAGTTCAATCCTCACACGGGGCAGGTGTTTTAAAAACACAACTGATGCTGGAAATACAGTGACTTTCAGGTGGTTGAATACTGGCAATACACATGAATGGAAGTTGTGATATTTCTGCGATTGAGACAACAAAAGGCAATCTTTTTTTTTTTAAACAATATTTTTATTCAAGAAAGGTAACACTGTATAGGATGCATATAAATAGAATATCTTGAATTGGTTTAACATTACTTTGTCAATCAAATCCCATCCACCCACCCACAACAACCACTTACTGCCATTAAAATAATTAAGGATAATAATAATAAAGATAATGAAAATAAGTACATAATAATGAGAAAAAAAAAAGAAAAAAAGGAGAAAGAAAAGGGGGGGGGGGGGGCACTCAACACTCTTACATTATACATGCCTGTAGCTACACATGGTTGAAAAAAGAAAAAAGAAAAAAAACACATCAGGGCCCTGTTGTCTTACGGGAGAGTATTGAGCTTATCAAAATACAAAATCAACGGGTCCCATATTTTGTGAAATTTACTAATTGAACCTCTGGTAATTTTTTCTAATTTCAAGAAAAACAGTAGTTCACTGAGCCAGACAGACCCTTTAGGTGGATCAGGAGATTTCCACTGTAAAGCTATTCTTCTACGGGCTAACAAAGACGCAAAAGCAAAAGCATTCTTCTTATCAGTGGGCAACAAGATCTCATTAATCAAGACTCCAAAGATGGCCATGTCTGCAGAGGGTTTCACTTTGGTATCAAAAGCATCATTCAAAATGTTGCAGACATATGACCAAAAATCTCTTAGTTTAGAACAGGTCCAAAACATATGCGACATATCTGCTGGTGTAGAATTGCAGCGCTCACACCTATCTTGAATGTCAGAATAAATTCTTGATAGTTTGGATTTTGTGTACTAAATTCTGTGAAAAACCTTGAACTGTATCAAGCTAAGACGGGCACAGGATGAAGTGCCATTTACTCTAGTCTGAGCGCAGTCCCAGACTGCATCAGTGATGTCCCTCCCTAACAAAAGGCAATCTTTAAGGGTGCTAGCACACCAATGACTCATCACAGTATAAAAAAACGCAGATGTGCCTTCATTAACAATGTTGTGTTATCTCATAGGTACAGGAAGCCACCTGTCTCCATGAATGTAGTTCTTAACATTTATTTTCAGTCTGAGTTACAAGATTTGCAGTGAACGTTGTATTGTCCAGCAGAAAGGCAACAGGTGTGTTACTTTTTGACTATGATTTATATTGTAGCAGTGCAATCATTTTGCCCAGGTTTGACTTCCAGCCACCACAGTTGCATTTACAGGTTTTGAAGCCATACACAACATTAACATTACATGTTTTACCCAGGTTTCTTCTTTTATTCAGTGATATTTCAATTTCCTTGCGGGAGTCATCCCAAAAGGATTAATAAAGATAAGTCTATGTCTATCTCGAAAAAAGTAAAAAAAATCCGAAAATCTAACCCTCAGTGGTAGAGCCCATGCTTTACATGTATGAGGACATGACATCTCCAGCAGGTATTATGGTAGAGTCTTTAAAAGAGCTGCAACAGATATTACCTCCTGTGGTAATCTGACTGGTAGGGTTATAGAACGTAGTGGTAGACTAAGACCTCCTGTGACACAAACTAAGAGGTATGCTCTCTCTTTTATACCTCAGACTATCAGACAGCAAAACAAGCACTTTAAATGTAAATGACAAAACAACTGCTCAAAGCGCTTTTACATCTACAGGAAACATTCACCATTCACACACACTGTGGCCGGGGCTGCCGTACAAGGTGCCACCTGCTCATCAGATAAACATTCGCACACATTCACACTCCGATGCGCAGCACCGGGGGAAGGTTTTTCTTTCTACATTCAGTGTTTTGCCCAAGGACACTTCGACAATGACTGCAGGGGCGGGGATCAAACCACCAACCTTCCTATTGGCAGGCAACCACTGTACCACTGAGCCATAACCGCCCCGTACATTTTTTACAGTTTCTATTTTACCATATTTATGTACTTGCACTGTAGTATATTTGTTGTATTATACTCTGGTTTTTATGGGTGTTACGGCGGGTATGAGCACTGTAGTTTCCATTTTTATGGACGAAATAAACTTAACATGTCATTAGGTTTACTCTACAGCAGGTGGAGACATTTCACGTCAGACACTTGCAGCAACAGACACTTTGTTAGACATCAACAGACTGGAAATAGACTTAAGTTGGCCAGTAATTGTTGCTTTTTCATCTTTGTTGTTATTTTTGTGTGCCTTTAATGTCACACATGTGGATATTATGAAATAAACTGCATAGAAAACCTTTCTAGCAAGTTTAAAGGTTCCATGGTGTAATGGTTAGCGTTCTGGACTCTGAATCCAGCAATCTGAGTTCAAATCTCAGTGGAACCTGTTCTTAAGCCACAGCACAGGTGAAAAAGATCAACCTATCAACTTTCCAAATCTAGTTTAAAGTGAGTTTACAGGTTTAATGTCCTTGGCCATTTAGACTGTAAACAGTACATTAGTGGAGGCATGTTGAGGAGTCACCTGGTTGTTAATGTAATTAAAGGAGCTCCAAATTTGACAGTATTGACTGGAAGTGATAGGCTTTGAGTTATATGGGGGATACACACTTTGCATTCAGTCTCGTAATCACTATAAAAATTAGGGATCACTGAAATTTGAACTTGTGTTGCTGCAGTCAGAGTATACAGTGCTCATCCTGAATGGACCAGTATAGTGCATCAGAACTGCTTGTTGATGGTCTATTAGCTTTGGAACCCCCCTTTCCCCACAGCTTTCAATTGTCAGATATGGGTGGGGGAGTGGGCACTGTGTCCAACCTTTTCTGTGTAAAAAAAAACCACTAAAGACGTCTCTTGGATTAAAGACAAAACCTCTGCGGAGAACCTTTTACCAAATCCAGGTGCCCTTGGCATAGTTCTGATCTTTTGGGGTTTAGCATGGATCAGGAACCAACACATCTGGACTCAATGTGGGCATTGTACGACAATATTTGACACATTTAGACCATGAAGACAGTTATCAGTTTATTTCCCATCTGGCAGGTGTAATTGTGGACACAGTTGGACATTTTGAAGATAATTGCACAATATTGACCCAATTGTCAGTCTATTTCCCATCTGACAATCAGAAAGGGTGATGCAACAAGAAATTACCAGTCCAAACCATTGCGGTAAGCCTCACTGGGTGTCCAAACTAAAAGGATAAGAGGCAACTTGGTAGACTCCTTACTGATGTTTAAATCTGTACTCACAATGCCCTATTTTTTAACAACAGCCAATCACAAGTGTTACATGTGAATAATCATTGTGTGATTAATCAGGAAGCTCACATAAAAGATAGTTGCAAGGTCTACTAAATGTTTAACTTTACAACCCGTAAACTGTTGGAACCTTGGTCCTTCCTTCAAAATGTGAATTGAAGATATTCCAATCCCTGGACATGTAAAGCAGAGCAGAGAAGCGTGCTGGGCCCATAACCCAGAGGTTGATGGATCGAAACCATCCTCTGCTAATTGTTATCTAGTCTACCACTACGTTCTATAATGCTACTAGTCAGATTACCACAGGAGGTAATATCTGTTGCAGCTCTTTTTAAGACTCTACCATAACACCTGCTGGAGATGTCATGTCCTCATACATGTAAAGCATGAGTTCTACCACTGAGCTAAATTTTTTTCTGAGATAGACTCAGACTTATCTTTATTAATCCTTTTGGGATGACTCCCGCAAGGAAATTGAAATATCACTGAATAAAAGAAGAAATCTGGGTAAAACATGTAATGTTAATGTTGTAAATGGCTTCAAAACCTGTAAATGCAACTGTGGTGGCTGGAAATCAAACTTGGGCAAAATGCTTGCACTGCTATGGTAAAAATCATAGTCAAAAAGTAACACACCTGTTGCCTTTCTGCTGGACAATACAACGTTCACTGCAAACGTGGTAACACAGACTGAAGCTATTCTGGGACATGAATGCACACAAATGGAAAGATAAAGGAGAGAGGAGCTCAGTGTGTCAAAGGAAGTCCCCCGGCAGTCTAAAACTATCACAGTGTAATTAAGAAAGACAGGGTAAAGAGAGGAGCCTGGTTGGGCTAGAACTCTCCCCTGCTGGATTGAGCTGTACTGCACCGCCTTCCTCTAGTTTTATATTGTGTTATGTTTACTCTTAAATGTGATGAGGGTGTCTGCGTAAACTTAAGTACACAAGGTCAGACCAGATGTGAGAATTTTTGCAGCCTACGCTCACGTTCAAATTGATAAATGACAAACTTTGGGTGGGAATCGGCGTACGCCCGTCCTACACCTGTTTTAGCACATTTCATAAATGAGGGCCCATGTCAACACAATAAAGATTTCTTGAAGAAAGGTTTGTCTTTTATAGTTCTAGTTTTTTTCCAATTCTTCTGGTCACACTTTCTCTCTCTGGTTGCACTATTTCACATCTTTTGTCTGTAGTTCTCTATTCTGTCAGGGCTTAACTCTGTCTCCCCCACCTCTTTTTTTATTCTTGTTATGTCTTGGCAAGAAGCAATATGCTTTTGGGTCATCCGTCCATCTCTACATCAGAATCAGAAATTCTTTATTGATCCCCAAACGTAAAATCTGGGGAAAAAATGCTCCTTCGAGCCGGATTTGAACCAGCGACCTAAGGACTTCAACTTTATGCCTCTACAGTGCTCCACTCTACCAACTGAGCTATCGAAGGGAGATAAGGAATGTCACAGCATTTCTGAAAATAAATGCTAGGTACTCCTGCATAGCTAGCCAGTGATTTACCTACTGTAGGTGGTGGTTGGCGTGCCAATGAGGCTTGAAAATTTGCAGATAGTGATTCAGAGGAGGTGGAACAGTTTAAAGTGTAAAGTAACTTAATTTTCCAAATAGTCTACCTACACTGCCAACGCGAGCTCTTCTCTAATTTTGTCGGGTCAATAGCTATTCAACTTCACAAGTTATTGTTGATCTCAGAAACTAAGAGAGGAAGGAAAGGGAGGAAAATAAGAGAATCAACAAACTAATTATGTACAAAGATTAAAACACACATAACATATAAATCACAATACATCATAGTATAGTATGCATAGTAAAATCTAACTATTTACATTTTCTATTTACATTTTTGAGTTTTTAATCTGATCTAACCACAACTCTTTTGACAGTGTTTCTGTATTTGGCCAGTAGATAGTGCCTTGATATTGGCTGTGCCCAGTTTCTGCGGTTCTGAATTGTCCACACTTCCTGCAAGTGTCGCACTCCACCTTCCTCTTATTAAACCTTGCCTTAGAGGCAGGGCGACCAATGGCAGGTGGAGGTGCGGATGGAGCAAGAGGGACAACCGGTATATGGGGGGCACGGTATGCTAGTGTTGGAACAGCAAACAAAGTTCCTGGGGCTTGAAGAGAGACAGAGGTTGCTTGAGGGAAGAACAACAGAGGACCAGAAGCAGGAGGCTGTGAAAAAATACAAGGAGATGCAATGGTCTGGTGGCTAGAGACTGTGCAGCCTGGTCCTGGTTCCACCTGCTCAGGCCTTCTAGCAGAAACTATGTGTTTATCATAGCAGGTCCCAGGTCGAGACCATGGCCTATCCAAGAGACAAGATGTTCTTTTTCAGCTAAGATAGAACGACCGGTCAAGACACTTGACACAAGGAGGGCAGATTCAGAAATACTTAATGGAACTAACTGTCTGCCTGAGGTCCACTGATTGTTATGTTTGAGATTAAACTTTTTTCCAAACAAGGGTTTTTCTCCTCTGGGGGCACTGGATATAATGAAGTGTATCACTGATTGTGTTCACACAGAACTGTTGTCACTCTTTTTGCATTGTGAAGGCTGTTCTTGTCATTTTGATTTTCCTCTGCAGAAAACAATTAAACTTTCACCGGAGACTAAACTTTGATTCAGTTTGCAGCCTTCAGTCTTTATTCTATATACAGAGTCTTAATTCCAGCCAAATTCCTCCCTTGCTGTAACAAGAAACTTCTAATACAGTTTGGCGTCACAAACAGGATTTCAAGGAGGAATCAGAAAGGGACTCCACCGGTGACTGATGAGGGCATGCATCCAGGGATCTGATGATCACCTGCCTCTAAACCTCGCCAAACATCTTTGAGAGAGAGAGGGTCAGAAACCACTGAGGGCTCGCTGAGTCCACTCTGAAATCCAAACAACAAGGAAGCAATTTCAAACAGCGGGGTAAGTTAAAGTTTCAATTCTGTTGGATAAATGATTTGAATTGGACATTGAGACGGTTTGTGAGACAAATATTGACTGTGATTTAACTGAGGGATTCGGTGAAAGTTATCTTTTGTTTTGTAAAACTTTGGGTTGTGTACAAAACAGGAGAAAAGAGAAGGTATTTTTTTTTCCAATTCTTCTGGTCACACTTGGCACTATTTCACAACTTTTGTCTGAAGTTCTCTATTCAGTCAGGGCTTAACTCTGTCTACCCAAAATCTTCTTTTTTTTTCTTGTTATGTCTCGGCAAGAAGTTATTATGCTTGTGGGTCGTCTGTCCATCTATACATCAGAATCAGAAATACTTATTTATCCGTGAAGGGAAACTCTTGAAAAGAGGGTTCATTTCAACTTCATGCCACTACAGTCCTCCGCTCTACCAACTGAGCTATCAAAGGGCAACAACATGTATGAAAGCACTTCCTATTCTTGCGAATGTGATGACACAGGACCCCCCTGGAGGGAATTTCTTCAAATTTTGCCAAAACATTCACAAGAACTCGTAAATCAATGATGAGATTTTGGGGGTCAAAGGTTCAATGTCAAGGTGACTGCGTCTTCATGTCTGTCCATCCGATTCTTGTGAATGCAAGATCTCTGAACCTCTAAAGGGAATCACTTTTTTTTTGGTATACATAACCACTTGGAGTCGCGGATGAACTTATTTCGATTTTGGAAGTCAAAGGTCAAGGTTACTGTTTCATCACGTCTCCAGAACTGCACATGTATTTCTCCTGAACTGGTGTATATGGTACTTGTAAAGCCCCAGTGGCCTAATGGATAAGGTGCTGGCCTCCTAAGACAGGGATTGTGGGTTCAAGTCCCATCTGGGGTGGTTTTCAGCAGAGTGGCACAGCGGAAGCGTGCTGGGCCCTTAACCCACAGGTTGATGGATCGAAACCATCCTCTGCTAATCTCCTTTGCTAGTGACACAATGGTAGACAATCAGAAAAGGTGATGCATCAAGACATTGTGACCCTCAACTTGATTTCCATGGGGGGATGAATCATGATAAAACTGCTGTAATTGTTGACATCACTGTAACTGTCTCTGGAACAATAGTTGGCAGTTGGAGGAGTAATGGCTCTTTACAGTGAATATGCAAAATTCAGTCCAGGTAAATGCTCAGCCCATATTCACACAGACCTAAACCTACTCACTTAATGCTGGTTACAATATTCTAATAATCAACAATGCCAGAGAAAAATGACAAAGAGTGATAACAGTTAACAAGCATTACGTTAGTTAAGGTTTCCTGTGTGTGTTACGATGTGAAGCATAGTCATGTGCAGGTAGTGTGGCCGAGTGGTCTAAGGCGCTGAATTAAGGCCCCAGTCTCTCTGGAGGTGTGGGTTCAAATCCCACCACTGCCATTTGCAAATGTTACATTGCTGGAAGGTAACCAATGTGATGACTTGGTGTTTGGATGAGGTTATCCCTTGTGACATAGCTTAGCCTGAGGTATAAAAGGGAGAGCATACTGCTTAGTTTGTGTCACAGGAGGTCTTAGTCTAACACTACGCTCCAAAACCCTTCAAGTCAGATTACCACAGGAGGCCTTGGTCTACCACTATGTTCCATAACCCTATCAGTCAGATTACCACAGGAGGCCTTGGTCTACCACTATGTTCCATAACCCTATCAGTCAGATTAACACAAGAGGTCTTAGGCTGAATCTCATTTCTCTATCTTACCCCTAACCCTTTCCCTACATCTTGAGCGTTCACGTGAGTGCTGTCCCAATAATGTTTTTGATCGAGGGGTAAGGGGTGTATGGCCCAAGGAACCATAGACAATGAATGAAGAAAATCAAGGGAGAATGCCATCTTACTTGAAACCGAGGGGTAGCGATATACAATGTGCAACAGGCAACAATGGCTGCCGCATCGACCAGAGAGACGCATTTCTGGTATTTTCGGCTTAAATTATTGATTTAAAAATTACGACAGTCTTGTTTTGTGGTCTATACAGTCCTGTCCATACATGCTTGCAACCATGTTCCTAACTGAAACTTTTTAAAAATCGCTAGCTTGCTATGCTAACGCCAATCGCTAACCACTAACGTTAACGTTGACTTTTGAACAAAATCTATTGGATATTTTAAACTTTTTTAGTAAATAAAAAACTGAAAAGTGGTGCGTGCTAAATTATTTGGCCCCCTTGCGTTAATACTTTGTAGAGCCACCTTTTGTTGCGATTACAGCTGCAAGTCGCTTGGGGTATGTCTCTATCAGTTTTGCACATCGAGAGACTGAAATTCTTGCCCATTCTTCCTTGCAAAACAGCTTGAGCTCAGTGAGGTTGGATGGAGAGCGTTTGTGAACAGCAGTTTTCAGTTCTTTCCACAGATTCTCGATTGGATTCAGGTCTGGACTTTGACTTGGCCATTCTAACACCTGGATACGTTTATTTGTGAACCATTCCTTTGTAGATTTTGCTGTGTGTTTGGGATCATTGTCTTGTTGGAAGATAAATCTCCGTTCCAGTTTCAGGTCTTTTGCAGGCTCCAAAAGGTTTTCATCCAGAATGGTCCTGTATTTGGCTGCATCCATCTTCCCCTCAATTTTAAACATCTTCCCTGTCCCTGCTGAAGAAAAGCAGGCCCAAACCATGATGCTGCCACCACCATGTTTGACAGTGGGGATGGTGTGTTGAGGGTGAAGAGCTGTGTTGCTTTTACGCCAAACATATCGTTTTGCATTGTGGCCAAAAAGTTTGATTTTGGTTTCATCTGACCAGAGCACCTTCTTCCACATGTTTGGTGTGTCTCCCAGGTGGCTTGTGGCAAACTTTAGACGAGTCTTTTTATGGATATCTTTGAGAAATGGCTTTCTTCTTGCCACTCTTCCATGAAGGCCAGATTTGTGCAGTGTGCGACTGATTGTTGTCCTATGGACAGACTCTCCCACCTCAGCTGTAGTTCTCTGCAGTTCATCCAGAGTGATCATGGGCCTCTTGGCTGCATCTCTGATCAGTCTTCTCCTTGTCTGAGCTGAAAGTTTACAGGGACGGCCAGGTCTTGGTAGATTTGCAGTGGTCTGATACTCCTTCCATTTCAAAATGATCGCTTGCACAGTGCTCCTTGGGATGTTTAAAGCTTGGGAAATCTTTTTGTATCCAAATCCGGCTTTAAACTTCTCCACAACAGTATTACGGACCTGCCTGGTGTGTTCCTTGGTCTTCATGATGCTCTCTGCGCTTTCAACAGAACCCTGAGACTATCACAGAGCAGGTGCATTTCTACAGAGACTTGATCACACACAGGTGGATTCTATTTATCCCCATCAGTCATTTAGGACAACATTGGATCATTCAGAGATCCTCGCTGAACTTCTGGAGGGAGTCTGCTGCACTGAAAGTAAAGGGGCCGAATAATTTTGCACGCGCCACTTTTCAGTTTTTTATTTGCTAAAAAAGTTTAAAATATCCAATAGATTTCGTTCCACTTCACAATTGTGTCCCACTTGTTGGTGATTCTTCACAAAAAATAAAATTTTTATATCTTTATGTTTGAAGCCTGAAATATGTCAAAAGGTTGAAAAGTTCAAGGGGGCCAAATACTTTCACAAGGCACTGTATACATACATCAACTTTCTTTTTGACTAATGCATATACACATCAACTTTCTTTTAGATTTATCATCACTATTCATTATGACATCAACTTTCTTTTAGATTAATGCAAAAATACATCAACTTTCTTTTTAATAAATGCATATACAAATCAAATATCTTTTTGATTAATGCATATACACATCAACTTAATTTTAGATGTATGCATACACATATTAACTTTCTTTTATATTAATGCATACACACATCAAATTTCTTTTTTATTAGTGCATATACACATCAACTTTCTTTTTGATTTATCATCCCCATTCATTATGTCATCATCACTATTCATTATGTAATCATTACAATTCATTATGATATCAACTTTTTTTAAATAAATGCATATACACATCATCTTTCTTTTTGATTAATGCATATACACATCAACTTAATTTTAGATGTATGCATACACATATTAACTTTCTTTTATATTAATGCATATACAGGTTAACTTTCTTTTTGATTTATCATCACCATTCATTATGACATCAACTTTCTTTTTAATAAATGCATATACACATCAACTTTCTTTTAGATTTATAAATATTAGGGGTGATCCGAGTATCCGGCTGAAACGAGTATCCGGTACGGTTAAAGCACTTTTGCCGAGTACAAGTATTATCTGAGTAATATGAGTCAATATCCGTGCTCGGATTGAATAAAACTCCTCAACTGGCCGCGCAGCGTTCTGTGATAATCACAGCGCCCCCCCGCCTACAAACAAGCTCGGATCAATCACACACACACACACACACACACACACACACACACACACACACACACACACACACACACACACACACAGAACATGGAGAAATGCGCTCCCTCTCTCCCTCTCTCTCTCTTTCTCTCTCCCTCTCTCTCTCTCTCTCGCTCTCTCCTGCTCCGTCAGTCAATTCGGTCTGCAGATCTGTTCCGTTAACGTTTAGGGTTTCTTCAGCTTCAGGTTTGTTTTTAACTTCGGTTTGTAGTCCTTACATAGTAACCAGTAGATTTCTGGTGAACGTGGGGTTTGTAGTCCTTACATAGTAACCAGTAGATTTCTGGTGAACGTGGGGTTTGTAGTCCTTACATAGTAACCAGTAGATTTCTGGTGAACGTGGGGTTTGTAGTCCTTACATAGTAACCAGTAGATTTCTGGTGAACGTGGGGTTTGTAGTCCTTACATAGTAACCAGTAGATTTCTGGTGAACGTGGGGTTTGTAGTCCTTACATAGTAACCAGTAGATTTCTGGTGAACGTGGGGTTTGTAGTCCTTACATAGTACAGTAACATTTAGATTTAGATTTAACATTTAGATTTAGATTTCATATTTAGATTTAACATTTAGATTTAGATTTAGAGTTAACATTTACATTTAGATTTAGATTTAACATTTAGATTTAGATTTAATATTTAGATTTAACATTTAGATTTAGATTTAACATTTAACATTTAGATTTAGATTTAATATTTAGATTTAACATTTAGATTTAGATTTAACATTTAGATTTAGATTTAGATTTAACATTTAGATTTAGATTTAGATTTAACATTTAGATTTAGATTTAGCATATAGATTTAACATTTAACATTTAGGTGTAACATTTAATATTTGGATTTAACTATTTAAAATATTTCCAAGTTGACAAATATTGTTGTAAATGTGCAAGAAAGTGACCCTCAAAATTTCATACCAGTTTTTTAAACATTATTTAAAGCTAAATGTGACAAAATGTTGCTGTTATTTTCAGCACGAGCCGCTTTACAAACGGCGCCCCATAGAAATGATCCCTGAAAATATATTCTTGGCTAGACTGAGGGGAACTGCATCTCATTCACTGCAGAGTGATTGTCACTCAGGATTCAGAGGGACAGAAGCTAATCGTTACGTGCTCCAGATGACTCTGAGGTGAGAAAATCTATTTAGATCTTTATGAAGACCGATATGTAGATTGAATTAGATTTTCAGTCACTGTTGTCTCAATACTTCAGTGTCAGTCTACTTTTTCTCAACAATAAATGCTCCAGTTCTTTCTTTGCATTAAACACCAGCCAATCAGAAGTGTTACATATGAATAATCAATGTGTGAGTAATCAGGAAGCTCACATAAAAGATAGTTGCAAGGTCTACCAAATGTTTAACTTTACAACCTGTAAGCTGTTGGAGCCTTGGTTGCCACCTTGCCTCAAAATGTCAATCACAGATTTTCTAACCCCTGAGAGCAGAGCGGGAGCGTGCTGGGCCCCTAACCCAGAGGTTTATGGATCAAAACCATTCTCTACTATTTGTTATGCTATCAGCATGAAGTCTATTTCCAGTCTGTTAACAAATCATCTGTTGCTGCAAGTGTCTGATGTGAAATGTCTCCACTTGCAGAAGAGTAAACTTAATGGCATGTCAAGTTTCAATAAATATAAAAATGGAAGCTACAGTGCTCATAACCGCCATGACACCCATAAAAACTGGAGCGTAACACAATAAATATATTACAGTACAAGAAGAAGATTTTCAGATTTTTTCATAGATAGACATAGACTTATGTTTATTAATCCTTTTGGGATGACTCCCACAAGGAAATGAGGTTTACTGTGATGTGGTTTGCTCTCACTCTTAAAGAATGCCATTCGATGTCAGCAGGATTCGAACCTGCGCGGGGAGACCCCAATGGATTTCTAGTCCATCGCCTTAACCACTCGGCCACAACAACTTGAAAAGCATTATCTGTTAGCACAAATGTTCATAAACTTTTCAATTGGTTAGTAGGAGTTATCAGACAAGGGCAAAGTGCAAATCGTAGTGCACTGACTGAGTCTGTGGATCCTTGTGGAGGTAGCTTGATTGATTGATATGCTCTCTTATTTGTACCATAACAGAGATCTAATATTTTATCAAATTAGGTTGGACGAGTAACCTTTCTGGCTAATCTTCACAAATAAAGCAAGTAACCACACAATGAAAACTACTGCAATGGCTGGAAATTGATCCCAGGCCAACTGCTTAGAAGACAGCTATGCTCACCACTATACCACCATTGCTGGACAGCACAATATTCACTGAAAATCTTGTAACACATCTGGGCATTGAGACTGAAAATGTGCTCTATCACTGAGCTACAGCCCTTGAAGATTTTCAGAATTTTTAAACTTTTTTTGTGTTACACGGAATAAGAGAAGAAACCTGGGTGGAATATGTAATGTTTATGTTGTATATGGCTTCAAAACCTGGTAGTGGCTGGAAATCAAACCATGGGAAAATGCTTGC
This sequence comes from Etheostoma spectabile, assembly GCF_008692095.1. Lineage (NCBI taxonomy): Eukaryota > Metazoa > Chordata > Actinopteri > Perciformes > Percidae > Etheostoma > Etheostoma spectabile. Next base: position 69,843 of record NW_022604216.1, on the reverse strand, counting down.
ACTGCTATTGTATAAATCAAAGTTAAAAAGTAACATGACTCAAAGAAATTACTGCGATGGCTGGGAATCCAACACCGGTCATTTGCTTGGAAGGTAGCTATGCTCACCACTATACCACCATCGCTGGACAATGCACTGTTGATTGCAAATCTTGCAACACATCTGGTCATTGAGACAGATTTTTGCATTTTTGCATTTGGTTCCATGGTGTAATGGTTAGCACTCTGGACTCTGAATCCAGCGATTTCAGTTCAAATCTCAGTGGAACCTGTTTTAAAGCCACAGCACAGGTGAAAAAGATCAACCTTTCAACTTTCCACATCTAGTTTAAAGTGAGCTTACAGGTTCAAAATGGAGCTGAACACGGAGGAGGATTCCTCCCTAACGGCCGCTCTGCTCTGCTCCGTGCCCCCGCCGTCCGGTAATAGTTAAAGCAGATAAAAACCAAAAGAACACTCAAAAGCTTCAAGATAAAACTTTTTAAGAAGCTTCTTCACGTTCAAGAGAAGGCCTGTTTCGAGCCAGCCTATGAATTGATTCATGTAATCATTTTCCTGTTATTAATGTCCCATATGGTCTAGCGGTTAGGATTCCTGGTTTTAACCCAGGTGGCCTGGGTTCAACTCCTGGTATGGGAATCGATGTCTAGCCGATGAAGGTCTGCAGCAAGGTCTGTGTCATTGGTCCTGTATTAAACGAGAGCTGTATTAGCCCTATGCCCTGATATGCATTTCCCCGAACCTAACTCGTGTAATGATATATTTATATGTATTTGCCCTGTTCCTGGCATATCTATGGATGTATTCATAAAATCACTGTTATTATTCAACGTGTCAGTCCCATATGGTCTAGAAGTCTGGATTCTGCCTAAATAACCTTTACATGCATTCTTAAGGAGTCCTCTGGAAACTACAATCAGTAGATCTGAGAAAGCGTTCAGTTGGTTTGATTTTACATTCATTTGGCCTAAGTGGTGTCCAAAAGGTCTTGGTTGCTGCTCTTAAAGACTTCTAATAGTAAGGAAAACCCTGGTTTTCACCCAGGCCCTGGTTCAGCTCCCGGTATGGGAATTGGTATTTAGCTGGTGAAAGATCTGCACGATCTCTGACATTGGTCCTGTATTAAATCAGAGCTGTAGTTATGTACGTAAAAAGGCAAAAAAAGTGGAAGGTTAACTCAAGAAGTGTTTAATAAAGATTAGCACGTACAGCTGTATCTGTATCTGTTAACCATATGAATTATCTGTATCTGTATCTGGCCAAACCCGGAAGTGGACAGGATTTAACCTGGAAGTGGGTTAGGTTGTCATGAAATGGGTGGGGACTCTGAATCCAGTGGTCTGAGTTCAAATCTCAGTGGAACCTGTTTTTAAGCCACAGCACAGGTGAAAAAGATCAACCTTTCAACTTTCAACATCTAGTGTAAAGTAAGCTTACAGGTGTAATGTCCTTGGTCATTTAGACTGTAAACAGTATGTTGGTGGGGGCATGTTGAGGAGCCACCTGGTTGTTAATGTAATCAGAAGGAGCTCCAAATTTGACAGTATTGACTGGAAGTGATAGGCTTTGACTTATATGGGGGATACACACTTTGCATTCAGTCACCATAAAAATTAGGGATCACTGAAATTTGAACTTGTGTTGCTTCAGTCAGAGTATACAGTGTTCATCCTTAATGGGTCAGTATAGTGCATCAGAATTGCTTGTTGAATGGTCTATTAGCTTTGGAACCCCCCTTTCCCCACAGCTTTCAATTGTCAGATATGGGTGGGGGAGTGGGCACTGTGTAAAAAACAACTAAAGAAGTCTCTTGGATAAGAGACAAAACTTCTGCGGAGGACCTTTTACCAAGTCCAATGTCCCTTGGCCTAGTTGTGCACTTTTGGGGTAATAGCATGGATCAAGAACCAAAACGGACACATCTGGACTCATTGTGGGAATTGTACGGCAATATTCGACACGTTTAGACCATGAAGACAGTTATCAGTTTATTTCCCATCTGGCAGGTTTATTTGTGGACTCAGTTGGACATTTTGAAGATAATTGCACAATATTGACCCAATTGTCAGTCTATTTCCAATGCCATACCATTGTCAAGCACATTGCCACCCTGGTGACTTTCTTCCATGTCTCCATGAACGCCCATATATTTGGACTGACAGTTGAGAAACCTTCCCTTGTTAACTATGACATGGATGACTGAGAACCTACAATAGAGTGACATGTTTAATTTAGTATATTATAATTTTTTAAACAGGTCCTACTGAACATCTGTTGGATCTGTTAGGATGGCAGAGCGGTCCAAGGACCTGCGTTCAGGTCGCAGTCTCCACTGGAGGCGTGGGTTCAAATCCCACTTCTGACAGCTAGTGTTTTCATCTGGAACTAATGTCTGACACATGATATCGCGATTAAAGAATTTATCAGTTATTTGTATGTAAGAGGACATGAATGTGCCCAAGAAACGCAATTGCAAGTGCAGCGTTTTGTGAGCATCTTTTCTTGTCAACACATGTAAAGTTACCATGTGTTTGTACACAGTAGACATATCTACTGCTGTATTCACTGTCTGTGGCAAGTCCTTTAAAACCTGTTTTTGACTTGCTTTTTTCCACATCCTCTGAATGCTTAGCTAACAAAATGACTTAAGTTGGCCTGTAATTGTTGCTTTTTCATCTTTGTTGTGATTGTTGTGTGCCTTTAATATCACACATGTGGATAATATGAAAGAAACTGTCTAGCAAACCCTTGCAACACTTCTGAAGGTTCCATGGTGTAATGGTTAGCACTCTGGACGCTGAATCCAGTGGTCTGAGTTCAAATCTCAGTATCTCTGGATTCCTCCCTAACGGCTGCTCTGCTCTGCTCTACTCCGTGCCCCCGCTGTCCGGTAATAGTTAAAGCAGATAAAAACCTAAAGAAAGCTCAAAAGCTTCAAGATGAAACTTACTTAAGAAGCTTCTTCATTCACGTTCAAGAGAAGGCCTGTGTCCAGCCAGACTATGACTTGATTCATGAAATCCCTGTTATTAATATGTGGTCTGTCCCATATGGTCTAGCGGTTAGGATTCCTGGTTTTCACCCAAGTGGCCTAGGTTCAACTCCCGGTATGGGAATTGGTATTTAGCCGGTGAAGGTCTGCAGAAAGATCTGTACAATCTCTAACATTGGCCTGTATTAAATCAGAGCTGTAGTTAGGTAATCTAAGTTATGTGTTTTCCCTTGCAAACGTTTTTTTCCAATAACATTAACAAGCATACCGTTAGTTACGTTCCTTGTGTTTGTCACGATTTGGGGAAGTAACATTTGCAGGTAGTGTGGCCGAGCGGTCTAAGGCGCTGGATTAAGGCTCCAGTCTCTCTGGAGGCGTGGGTTCAAATCCCACCACTGCCAACTGCTGAAATGTTACATACATTGGTACAGCACCTTGGAGTAAAGTTTACCAAGGAGCCTGAGCATAGTGATACTCCTGTAATGGGCAGATGCCATTCTTCTTGAAGAGGGGAGCAACCACCCTGGTCTGCCACTCCTTAGGCACTGCCACAGACCTCCACGCAATGTTAAAGAGGTATGTCAACCAAGACAGCCTCTCCTTACAGTATTTCTCAACGAATTTAATCAATCCCTGGGGCTTTGCCACTGTGGAGTTCTTTAAACAGTAAAACCAAGGATATTTTTACTACTGTAAAACTAAGTTACAGTAGGGGTATTATACTGTAAAAAAAACATGTACAGTTATGATACTGTAATCAGGAAGTCACAGCACGTTACCAGTAAGTTAACGCAAATTTACAAAAAAAAGTCTAACAGTGTTCAGACAAACATCATTGACTTTCTTTCTTGTAAAAAACACAACTTCCTGGACTTTCTTTACAATATAGTCTGTACATGTCCCTTGCTTCCAAATTCCCATTTTTCATGGGCTGAATCTCAACTATCACTGACTCTGCAGAGAGAGCCAATCAGAGCTGATCAGCAACAGCTGTGCTACCTGCATGATGGGTTTTTACCTGGCATGTAGCACAGGAACCAGTTTCTCTTGGTGACTGGAGTGATGGCAGCTGTTTGGGTCTTTGTTGTTTGTGTGCTGACTGTTTGGATTAACAAAGGTTGTTACATTTCTTCTGTTTCAAGCTTGTATTCAAATATGTAGTGGAGTATAACAAATGTAAAGAGTAGGGTTAATTACTCAATAAAAGAAATTTAGCTGGAACAAGTTCATGATATGTGCCGTCAAATAGCAGAAACATTTGATTAACAGCAGTTGCATTGTCCTTAGGCTTAAGTTTGCCAGTTGGCGGCACAAATGAAAGACATGATGATGAGCTGCAGAGGAGAATGATTAGAGGTAAGAACGTTAGTGACAGACTCTTTCAATAGGTACTTACGGACACTAACGGAATTTATTTTCTGCCACAGATGTGTCTCCCAATGATCTCTCCATGAAGAGGGCCTTCGCACTTCTCCAGTCAATGGAGTCCAAGTTGATCCAAGCTGCTAAAGAAGGTGAGCAGGTTCTGTGAAACCATAATGGGAAAAGGCCGCAACTGTTTTTACAGCTGAGGTTCTTTGTGGCACAATGTAGTAAATAAGGTTAAGTTGTCTGGCTTTTGGAATGGGGATTCCAACCCATGTTTAAACTATTTTGACCATACAATGTGGGTATAAAGCTGGCTTAATTAATCAGACATTCATGTGTTTATTGAATACAACAATTGGTGCTTACTCAACTTCGGCCTATAGCCACATCACTCACACCGTATTGTCTAATATTGCAAGTGTCCAACAGTTACATGAAAAATAAATTAAGATTAAACTCTTTTTATATTGTGTGGCTATTTGCTCTCCAAAGCAACAGAATAGCTAAGGTAGCTTTGTATAGATCGTAGAATTTCCCAAACCAAGTGAATGCAGCACATGAACACAACTGCTGTGCTAGCTTAATCTCAATTCAGATTCTGTAATGTTGTAAGCAAACTTAACTGGCCTAATTACCAATGAAGTCTTTTGGGGCTATAAAGTCTTAAAAGGGAAGTCTTAATACTTGCTTTGCTTTTTAATAAAAAACGAAGAAGCCTTAATGGTAAATTCTTTACAGTATTATTGTCAAGGGTAGTTGGGACTTAACGATTTCTTCATATTTTTCAGCACAACTGGAAACCAATGAAGTGGAAGCTGAGGCAGCTATTCAAAAACTTGCAGATGTTCAATTGCCCCTGAACGGACCCAAACGGCTCGAAGCCAACCAGACGCTGGGCGACCAGGCTGCCAACCAGACGCTGGGCGACCAGGCTGCCAACCAGACGCTGGGCGACCAGGCTGCCAACCAGACGCTGGGCGACCAGGCTGCCAACCAGACGCTGGGCGACCAGGCTGCCAACCAGACGCTGGGCGACCAGGCTGCCAACCAGACGCTGGGCGACCAGGCTGCCAACCAGACGCTGGGCGACCAGGCTGCCAACCAGACGCTGGGCGACCAGGCTGCCAACCAGACGCTGGGCGACCAGGCTGCCAACCAGACGCTGGGCGACCAGGCTGCCAACCAGACGCTGGGCGACCAGGCTGCCAACCAGACGCTGGGCGACCAGGCTGCCAACCAGACGCTGGGCGACCAGGCTGCCAACCAGACGCTGGGCGACCAGGCTGCCAACCAGACGCTGGGCGACCAGGCTGCCAACCAGACGCTGGGCGACCAGGCTGCCAACCAGACGCTGGGCGACCAGGCTGCCAACCAGACGCTGGGCGACCAGGCTGCCAACCAGACGCTGGGCGACCAGGCTGCCAACCAGACGCTGGGCGACCAGGCTGCCAACCAGACGCTGGGCGACCAGGCTGCCAACCAGACGCTGGGCGACCAGGCTGCCAACCAGACGCTGGGCGACCAGGCTGCCAACCAGACGCTGGGCGACCAGGCTGCCAACCAGACGCTGGGCGACCAGGCTGCCAACCAGACGCTGGGCGACCAGGCTGCCAACCAGACGCTGGGCGACCAGGCTGCCAACCAGACGCTGGGCGACCAGGCTGCCAACCAGACGCTGGGCGACCAGGCTGCCAACCAGACGCTGGGCGACCAGGCTGCCAACCAGACGCTGGGCGACCAGGCTGCCAACCAGACGCTGGGCGACCAGGCTGCCAACCAGACGCTGGGCGACCAGGCTGCCAACCAGACGCTGGGCGACCAGGCTGCCAACCAGACGCTGGGCGACCAGGCTGCCAACCAGACGCTGGGCGACCAGGCTGCCAACCAGACGCTGGGCGACCAGGCTGCCAACCAGACGCTGGGCGACCAGGCTGCCAACCAGACGCTGGGCGACCAGGCTGCCAACCAGACGCTGGGCGACCAGGCTGCCAACCAGACGCTGGGCGACCAGGCTGCCAACCAGACGCTGGGCGACCAGGCTGCCAACCAGACGCTGGGCGACCAGGCTGCCAACCAGACGCTGGGCGACCAGGCTGCCAACCAGACGCTGGGCGACCAGGCTGCCAACCAGACGCTGGGCGACCAGGCTGCCAACCAGACGCTGGGCGACCAGGCTGCCAACCAGACGCTGGGCGACCAGGCTGCCAACCAGACGCTGGGCGACCAGGCTGCCAACCAGACGCTGGGCGACCAGGCTGCCAACCAGACGCTGGGCGACCAGGCTGCCAACCAGACGCTGGGCGACCAGGCTGCCAACCAGACGCTGGGCGACCAGGCTGCCAACCAGACGCTGGGCGACCAGGCTGCCAACCAGACGCTGGGCGACCAGGCTGCCAACCAGACGCTGGGCGACCAGGCTGCCAACCAGACGCTGGGCGACCAGGCTGCCAACCAGACGCTGGGCGACCAGGCTGCCAACCAGACGCTGGGCGACCAGGCTGCCAACCAGACGCTGGGCGACCAGGCTGCCAACCAGACGCTGGGCGACCAGGCTGCCAACCAGACGCTGGGCGACCAGGCTGCCAACCAGACGCTGGGCGACCAGGCTGCCAACCAGACGCTGGGCGACCAGGCTGCCAACCAGACGCTGGGCGACCAGGCTGCCAACCAGACGCTGGGCGACCAGGCTGCCAACCAGACGCTGGGCGACCAGGCTGCCAACCAGACGCTGGGCGACCAGGCTGCCAACCAGACGCTGGGCGACCAGGCTGCCAACCAGACGCTGGGCGACCAGGCTGCCAACCAGACGCTGGGCGACCAGGCTGCCAACCAGACGCTGGGCGACCAGGCTGCCAACCAGACGCTGGGCGACCAGGCTGCCAACCAGACGCTGGGCGACCAGGCTGCCAACCAGACGCTGGGCGACCAGGCTGCCAACCAGACGCTGGGCGACCAGGCTGCCAACCAGACGCTGGGCGACCAGGCTGCCAACCAGACGCTGGGCGACCAGGCTGCCAACCAGACGCTGGGCGACCAGGCTGCCAACCAGACGCTGGGCGACCAGGCTGCCAACCAGACGCTGGGCGACCAGGCTGCCAACCAGACGCTGGGCGACCAGGCTGCCAACCAGACGCTGGGCGACCAGGCTGCCAACCAGACGCTGGGCGACCAGGCTGCCAACCAGACGCTGGGCGACCAGGCTGCCAACCAGACGCTGGGCGACCAGGCTGCCAACCAGACGCTGGGCGACCAGGCTGCCAACCAGACGCTGGGCGACCAGGCTGCCAACCAGACGCTGGGCGACCAGGCTGCCAACCAGACGCTGGGCGACCAGGCTGCCAACCAGACGCTGGGCGACCAGGCTGCCAACCAGACGCTGGGCGACCAGGCTGCCAACCAGACGCTGGGCGACCAGGCTGCCAACCAGACGCTGGGCGACCAGGCTGCCAACCAGACGCTGGGCGACCAGGCTGCCAACCAGACGCTGGGCGACCAGGCTGCCAACCAGACGCTGGGCGACCAGGCTGCCAACCAGACGCTGGGCGACCAGGCTGCCAACCAGACGCTGGGCGACCAGGCTGCCAACCAGACGCTGGGCGACCAGGCTGCCAACCAGACGCTGGGCGACCAGGCTGCCAACCAGACGCTGGGCGACCAGGCTGCCAACCAGACGCTGGGCGACCAGGCTGCCAACCAGACGCTGGGCGACCAGGCTGCCAACCAGACGCTGGGCGACCAGGCTGCCAACCAGACGCTGGGCGACAGGCTGCCAACCAGACGCTGGGCGACCAGGCTGCCAACCAGACGCTGGGCGACCAGGCTGCCAACCAGACGCTGGGCGACCAGGCTGCCAACCAGACGCTGGGCGACCAGGCTGCCAACCAGACGCTGGGCGACCAGGCTGCCAACCAGACGCTGGGCGACCAGGCTGCCAACCAGACGCTGGGCGACCAGGCTGCCAACCAGACGCTGGGCGACCAGGCTGCCAACCAGACGCTGGGCGACCAGGCTGCCAACCAGACGCTGGGCGACCAGGCTGCCAACCAGACGCTGGCGACCAGGCTGCCAACCAGACGCTGGGCGACCAGGCTGCGACCACCAAGACGCTGGGCGACCAGGCTGCCAACCAGACGCTGGGCGACCAGGCTGCCAACCAGACGCTGGGCGACCAGGCTGCCAACCAGACGCTGGGCGACCAGGCTGCCAACCAGACGCTGGGCGACCAGGCTGCCAACCAGACGCTGGGCGACCAGGCCGCCAACCAGACGCTGGGCGACCAGGCCGCCAACCAGACGCTGGGCGACCAGCCGCCAACCAGACGCTGGCGACCAGGCCGCCAACCTGACGCTGGGCGACCAGGCCGCCAACCTGACGCCTGTTACCTTGTCAACCTGATGTGCCTTTGACATGTTTCTGCATGTACCTACTTATATCTGTGGTGATATTAAACTGAACCAATTTTACCATACTTCTCTGATAAATTCTAAGCTATGAATGATTTAATCTGCCTGGAAGCACAACTGTTTCTTTTTGCCATTACTTTATGCATGCCTCCAAACTAAAACAATTGCACAAAAAGGTGATCACTTTGGGATCAACACTTGAAATTTTACATGTTAAGTTTCTTTATCAGAAATGAGTTTCTATTAACAAAAATAACCTGGGTTTAAAATTTTATGATTTAAATTTATGAATTTTAGGTTTTTTTGTTTTTTTTTAATTATATTTATTGGTTTTCAACGTTTTGACAAACAAACAAATGCAATACAAGACAAGAACAAGAGAACAATCCAGCTCTTAGAGTTACATACCTATATGCGTACACATATACATACCTACCAAAGAGAAAAGACAGCAATGGAAAACAAATGGTCTATACCAAAACATTTCAGATGTTTACAATTCGGTCATCCTCAAATTACAAATCCTCTCCGAAGAAGAACCGAAGTTTCAAAACCTACATAAGAAGTAAAAGGTTCCCAAACTTTATAAAAGTTATTTTCTTTATCGTGCAGTTTGCTCGTCAAGTAGTCCAGAGCTATATAGTCCAGTACTATATTTAGCCATTGTGATTAACTTGGTACTTTGTCAGAAATCCAATTCAATACCACACATTTTCTTGCACAAAAAGTAAGCATTCTGTAGAGTTGACGCTGATATTTACCAGTAATACCGGCGTCGGTTAAACCAAGTAGTAAATACAATGGGTTAAATTGTGTGCAAACAGAGAAAATCTTATCTAATTCACATTTTATTATATGCCAAAAATGTTGAATTTCCCTGCAGGACCAGTAACAATGTGTAAGACTACCAATATCCACTCTACATTTTAGACAAAATGGTGAGAGGCTTGCATTGAATTTACTTCGCTGAGAAGGAGAAATGTGCGCACGGTGTAAAATTTTAAATTGTATGGACTTAACCCGATTGCAAATACTTAAAGACTTTACATTCTTCCAAACCTCATCCCATCCCTCCTGATTTATTGCCCACTGCAATTCCTTTTCCCAAACTTCTTTTAGGTGAAATGTATTTGGTGAGGGGTGCTCTTTCAGCAAGTTGTAAAAGACTTTGAAGTTTTTACCCTGGGGGAAAAAAGCTGTTTTTCACACACTGAAATTGTTTGGTCCACATCGAGTGCGGTTTTTTTCTGTATGAAATCTCTTATTTGCAAATAACGAAAAAAATCCTGCCTCCCAATATCATATTTATCCAATAGTTGGGAGAATGATAATAATGTGTTACCTTCCATCAAGTCAGAAAGCGTACGAATTCCCTTTATTGACCATATTTTGAAGCCAGAGTCCATGGCGCCAGGTAGAAACATCGGGTTATCACAAATAGGTGTAAGAGGAGATATAATTTGGAACCTGTCCTCAAGTTTTTGGACCATTTGCCATGCCCTCACAGTGTTAATAGTAATGGGGTTACTGCAGTACGTTTTTAAAGTATAGTTTTTTCCCAAAAAAGTAAGTTTTTTAAAGGGAACCTGGACATAGAGCTTTCTATATCAAGCCAGCAGGTATAGATGGTTGACGTTTTAATGTGCCTAGTGGCATGACCTCAGATTTGTTGAAATTGATTTTACAGCCCGAAAAGTCCCCAAACCTGTTAATGGTCTCTATGAGATGCGGGATAGAGTCCTCAGGCTGAGATAGAAATATGAGTACGTCGTCAGCATATAAAGAAATCTTGTGTTGTCTCTCCCCAATGGTCAGACCACATATCCCCCCATGGGTCCGCACCGCCTCTGCCAGAGGCTCCATAACCAGAGCAAAAGCAGGGGCGATAGGGGGCAGCCTTGCCGTGTTCCCCTTTGCACCCGAAATTTGGCGATCGTAAACCATTAGTAATAACAGCTGAGCAAGGCTCGCTGTAAAGTAATCTGATCCAATTAACAACATTTTTCCCCAGGCCAAACTTTCTCATAGCGTAGAAAAGATATGACCACTCAACGCGATCAAATGCCTTTTCGGCGTCTAGGGAAACAACTAGACCAGGCATTGCACTTTGATTGAAGAGCTGGATCACGTTGAGCAACCTACGCATGTTATTAAAGGAGCAACGTCCCTTAATGAAGCCAGTTTGATCCTCATTGATAAGTGTTGGGAGTAGGATCTCCAAACATTTCGCTAATATTTTTGAAAGGATCTTTAAGTCTACATTTAATAAGGAAATTGGCCTGTACGAGGCACAATCTTCCGGTGGTTTATTTTTTTTAAGTATTAGAGATATGTTGGCTTCCCTCAATGACATGGGCAAGTGACCTTTTCGAAAAGAGTCGTTAAACATGTGTAGCAGCGGTTCGACCAGTAGGGTGATGAGCTCCTTGTAAAATTCTACAATAAGAGAGTCAGGCCCTGCTGTTTTTCCAGACTGCAGACCTCCAATGGCTTCCGTGACTTCCTTAATGGTTATAGGACTGTCTAATGTTGATTTTTGGATTTCTGTCAAACAAGTAAGGTTAAAGTTGGAAAAAAAGGTGTCCATTAGCTCTGTAGTGTCATTAGAGATCTGAGACTCGTAGAGATTTTCGTAAAATGTTTTGAAGGTGTTGTTAATATCATCTGAGTCAAAGAGTTGTTTGCCATTCCTGTCGTTAATGAATGCTATATTTTGAGAGTCTGATTTCTTTTTGATCACGTATGACAAATATTTCCCAGGCTTGTCACCGTGTTCATATAGTTTTTGTTTTGCAAATCTCATTTTTTGGAATGACTACATATTAATAACAGCGATTTCATGAATCAATCCATAGTCTGGCTGGAAACAGGCCTTCTCTTGAACGTGAATGAAGAAGCTCCTTAAGTAAGTTTTATCTTGAAGCTTTTGAGTGTTCTTTAGGTTTTTATCTGCTTTAACTATTACCGGACAGCGGGGGCACGGAGCAGAGCAGAGCGGCCATTAGGGAGAATCCTCCTCCGTGTTCAGCTCCATTTTGAACTGGCGGTAAAAAACTTATATTGGAACTTTATGATGAATAGAAATGTTGACAGGTTGATTTCTGTTAATAACACACACAACTATAGTCAATAGAAAAAGAAAATATATATGTAGAGCCGTCTTGGTTCATCTTTCCACTGTTACAATCACCACTCTGGTCTGGTTGGAAACTAAAGGATCTAAACTAAAAGGATGTTCCTCTTTAACTAACAGGTCTATCTCTGTAGGGATCCATTAAAACAAGTCAATCATTGGCGTTATTCTACGAGTCAGATGAATAAATCAGCTGTTTGCTATTTATTATGAACACATCAAACAACTGAAACACATTAAACATATCAAACACTTGAAAGACATCAAACACCTTAAACACATCAAACACCTTAAACACATCAAACATGAAAAACATCAAACACATCAAACAACTGTAAAACATCAAACACAAACACTTGAAACACATCAAACACCTGAAACACATGAAACACATCAAACATCTGAAACAAACCAAACACCTGAAACACATCAAACACATCAAAGACATCAAATACCTGAAACACATCAACACCTGAAACACATAAGATACATCAAAAACCTGAAACACATTTGAAACACATCAACACCTGAAACACATCAAACACCTTAAACACATCAAACACCTGAAACATTTGACACACCAGTAACACAAACACATCAAACACCTTAAACACATCATACACCTTAAACACATCAAACACATCCAACACTTTAAACACATCAAACACCTGAACCACATCAAACACCTGAAACACATAAAGACATTAAAGACATCAAAGACCTAAAACACATCAATCACAGGAAGCAAAAACACATCAAACACCTGAAACACATTGATCACATCAAACACTGAAACTCCTAAATCACATCAAACAACTGAAACCCTTCAAATGCCCAAAACACATCTCAAACACAAAAAAACACATCAAAGATCTAAAACACATCGAACACATCACACATTAAACACCTGAAACACATCAATCACCTTAAACACATCAAACATGTGAAACATATCAAACACATCAAACACCTGAAACATTTGACACAACGGAAACACAAACACATCAAACACCTGAAACACATCAAACACTGGAAAAACATAAAACACCTGAAACACCATCAAAAACCTAAAACTACTGAAACACATCAAATAACTGAAACACATCAAACACCTGAAACACATCCAACACATTTAAACACATCATACACCTGAAACACATCAAACACCTGAAACACATAAAAGACATTAAACACGTCAAAGACCTGAAACACATCAATCACAGGAAGCACAAACACATCAAACACTTGAAACACATTTAACACATCAAACAACTGAAACACATTAAACATATCAAACACTTGAAAGACATCAAACACCTGAAACACATCAAACACCTGAAACACATCAAACACCTTAAACACATCAAACATGTGAAACACCTGAAACACATCAAACACCTGAAACACATCAAACACCTGAAACAAATAAAAGACAAACACATAAAACACCTGAAACACATTAAAACACCGGAAGTACAAAACATCAAACACCTGAAACACATTAAACACATCAGACAACTGAAACACTTAAAAAATGTCAAACACCTGAAACACCTGAATCATATCAAACACCTGAAACACATGAAAAACATGAAACATGTGAAGCACATCAAACACATATAACACCTGAAACACATCCAACCCCTGAAACACTTCAAACACCTGAAACACTTCAAACACCTGAAACCCATCAAACACCTGACACCTAAAAACCTGGAAAACCTCAAACACTTCACCTGAAACACCTGAAACACATCAAACACATAAAACACCTGAAATACATCAATCACCTGAAACACATCAACATCAGAAACACATCAAAACATTTAACACATGAAACACCTGAAACATCTGACACAACGAAAACACAAACACATCAAACACCTGAAACACATCAAAAACCTTAAACACATCAAACATGTGAAACACTTGAAACACATCAAACACCTGAAACATAATGTAATATAATGTAACATAATGTAGCCAGTAATGTTAAATTAATTATACCCGGGATCCTGTGTGCATTCCATGCCTCTATGACTTTTGTGATGCCAATCCTAGCCACTGGCATGTCTTTGGTTTGACACATAATATTTTGATGTTTTGTCCATGTTGACTTCCTCTTGGTCCCCCAGCTCTACCAAAGCTGTCTTCAAAGGGTAGTTGACTCTGGGATTCACCTCCCACCACATTCTCTCAATCACATGAATCTGTGCAGGTTTTTAAGGATAGTGTAAGTCTGCCAGCCTTCATTAGAAATACAATTGCAAGAAACCTGGATTAATTTTTAACAAAACATTCATTTCACCCTTGTAGAAGGAGTCTGAAGGTAAGGCTGCCTTTTAGTATTGTTTCTGTATTCTGCCAGCTTTTCCTGTATGAATAATGCCAGATAAACCTTTTTCCCACAGTCAACTCTGACCTGATCCCATAGTCCATAGGAAAGTACAGCAGGTCTGAGGACAAATCACAGACAAACATAAAATATTACCTAAACATACATAAACAGCATTGGTCTAAGCCATAAATCCCTAAAGTGCCAATAAAAGTCCAAGCATTTCATTTTTTATCTAGTTACACACACACACACACACACACACACACACACACACACAAGGCAAGGCAGCTTTATTTGTAGAGCACATTTCAGCAACAGGGCAATTCAAAGTGCTTTTCATAAAATCAGTTAAACAGATAAAACACAAGTACAAACAGTTATAATCATAAGCATTAAAAACTGATAAAACACATGAATAGACAGTTAAAAACAAAATAGAAACATTAGGACACATAAAACACAAGAATAAAAGTTACAGTGCAGCATAAGAAATTTAAAGAAATGAGCGTCATGTAAAGAAAGGCAGCATCAAAAAGAAAGGTCTTCAGCCTTGATTTAAAAGAACTGAGAGTAGCAGCGGATCTACAGGTTTCTGGGAGTTTATTCCAGATATGAGGAGCATAGAAACTGAAAGCTGCTCCACCCTGTTTAGTTCTGACTCTGGGGACAGAAAGTAGACCTGTCCCAGATGACCTGAGAGGTCTCACACACACACACACACACACACACACACACACACACACACAAGGTGGTGTGACACTATGGGCTTTTTTTTTCAGACTTGTTTTTAGTTTTGCTGAAGCGCATTCATGATCCCTAATACCTTTCTAAACCACTTACCCTGGTCCCTGACCCCTGCCCCCAGAGCTGGTAGCTCTGTTCCTCAGCGGAGCAGGTCGGGCCCTCTGCTCTGGCTGACTGGAGGTCGGCGGATTCAGACGAGGAGGCCTCAAAGACCAACTGCTTTTGCAGCATCTGGTCCTAGTCTTCTGGCAGCGAGGCCTCCAAAGACCAACTGCTTTCGCAGCGCCTAGTCTCTGCTGAAGCCGCTGGCCTCCAGCTGCCCGGAGCAGAACCCTGAACTTAAAGACTCAACATGGCTTGTACTTATAAGGTCCTCTATGGACGTTTTGTGACCTCACTGATGAGGTCATCGTGAACTCACAGCTGATTGGCCAGTAGTTCTTTAGATGTGTTATAGAATGCTGTAATGTCATACACCGTAGACAATTCCAGTCTATAAGACTTTATCATTTTATTTTTATTTATTTTTGAGGGATGAAAACAAAATATATTGTAATACATTATGAGAATATACACATCACACTATAAATGTGTAAATTAATTTAACGTGTATAGAGCAGACATATTTTCACCTGTAGGTCGGTAACTAGGAGTTTATTAAACCAAAACTAGAGTTGTGATGGTTGGAGAAGTGAAAATACGACCCAAAACGGCTTTTCATAGTTTTATTTAGTTTCTTTCGACTTTGAATGAAGTGCGTGTTTTACGATGCTAAAATTACTGTTTATT
This sequence comes from Etheostoma spectabile, assembly GCF_008692095.1. Lineage (NCBI taxonomy): Eukaryota > Metazoa > Chordata > Actinopteri > Perciformes > Percidae > Etheostoma > Etheostoma spectabile. The sequence goes on along the minus strand of NW_022604216.1, from coordinate 54,077 downwards.
TACATGGAGTCTGATGGATTTAGCAATTTTAATTACGTGGATTTTTTAATGTTTAAAAAAGAATCTTACTCTTCAACAGAAAGGTCAACCTCCTTAAAATCCTTTCCATAAAGTTGTCAAAAATTTAGAATAATAATCAGAGCCTCTCAGTGGCAAAACAAGCCCTTTTGTGAAGGTATATACTAGGGGTGATCCGAGTACCGGCTGAAACGAGTATCCGGTACGGATAAAGCCCTTCTGCCGAGTACAAGTATTATCCGAGTAATATGAGTCAATATCCGTGCTCGGATTGAATAAAACTCCTCAACTGGCCGCGCAGCGTTCTGTGATAATCACAGCGCCCCCCCCCCGCCTACAAACCCGCTCGGATCAATCACACACACACAGAACATGGAGAAATGCTCTCTCTCTCGCTCTCTCTCTCGCTCTCTCTCTCCCGCTCCTTCAGTCAATTCGGTCTGCGGATCTGTTCCGTTAACGTTTAGGGTTTCTTCAGCTTCAGGTTTGTTTTTAACTTCGGTTTGTAGTCCTTACATAGTAACCAGTAGATTTCTGGTGAACGTGGGGTTTGTAGTCCTTACATAGTAACCAGTAGATTTCTGGTGAACGTGGGGTTTGTAGTCCTTACATAGTAACCAGTAGATTTCTGGTGAACATGGGGTTTGTAGTCCTTACATAGTAACCAGTAGATTTCTGGTGAACGTGGGGTTTGTAGTCCTTACATAGTAACCAGTAGATTCTGGTGAACGTGGGGTTTGTAGTCCTTACATAGTAACCAGTAGATTTCTGGTGAACGTGGGGTTTGTAGTCCTTACATAGTAACCAGTAGATTTCTGGTGAACGTGGGGTTTGTAGTCCTTATATAGTAACCAGTAGATTTCTGGTGAACGTGGGGTTTGTAGTCCTTACATAGTAACCAGTAGATTTCTGGTGAACGTGGGGTTTGTAGTCCTTATATAGTAACCAGTAGATTTCTGGTGAACGTGGGGTTTGTAGTCCTTACATAGTAACCAGTAGATTTCTGGTGAACGTGGGTTTCAGACATGCTGCTTGGTTTAAATGCGACTCCAGTTGCGTCTCTGCCATCAGAATATTTTTTTTTTTAACTGTTAGCTGACTCACACACACACACACACACACACACACACACACACACACACACACACACACACACACACACACACACACACACACACAACACCACACACACACACACACACACACACACACACACACACACACACACACACACACATTTCACACATACCTGTGTGGAAATAAAAAAATAAAAAAGAACCAAAAACAAAAAAAATCACACTGATCGTAAAAAAATTTAAAGTTAAAAAAAGAAAGTTATACTGAGTATGAAAACTCTTGTTCATTACATTTTACTTCATAATTGCAACCGCATGTGTTGTATTCATTGTTGCAAAACGTTCTGTATATAGTTTGTTTGTTACCATGACAACACCATTGATCTGAAGCTCATGTAAATAGTTTTCTAATCAGCAATAAATATAACAATTTCTGATCAACCCATATCAATTGCATGCTTAAATAACATACTGGTTAAAGCCCCGCACATTTCAAGAGAACCCGACCCACTTCCGGGTTAAATCTAACCACTTTCGAGTTAGGCCCTGCCGAGTCCGAGTACGGATACGGATACAGATAATTCATGTGGTAAACAGATACAGATACAGATAATGCTGTACTCGCTCATCCCTAGTATATACAAGCTGGACATTTTCCTCTTTAACTCATATTGTAGCTTGTTTCGCCGCTGCCGAATGCAGCGATCTTGCTTAAGACTACACCAGTGTCAAAGATTGTTATCTATCAGTCACTTAGACACAAAAACATAGGAAAATAGGGTTCAGGTTTTGAAAAACGGAAGACATCCCTTGAAAGTCCTATATTGTAAAAATGGAGATGTCTGTGTCTTTCTTTGATTCAAAACCAGGCTGATGTGCAATATAAAAACTGTAAAAGTAACAAAACGCTTAATTCACAGAGCCAGTTTTCTAGAAACTGGGCCTTTAAAAGAGACGTCATGACTACACTTTAATGTCAGGGCATGATCTGGAAAAGCTTGATACTATTGTTATGTCTAGGGGGCTTCCAGAGTGATGATGTGTATATGCATTAATCTTAAAGAAAGTTGATGTGTGTATGCATTAATCTTAAAGAAAGTTGATGTGTGTATGCATTAATCTCAAAGAAAGTTAATGTGTACATATGTTAATCAGTAGACCTTGTGGCGCAATGGTAGCGCGTCTGACTCCAGATCAGAAGGTTGCGTGTTCAAATCACGTCGGGGTCAGATGTTTAGGGGTGGCAGTAGCTCAGTCAGTAGGGAACGAGAATGTCTCGGCACTACCAGGTGTTCTTAAGCAAGGCATTGTACCCCCTCCCAACCTCTCAGGGTGCTGGCCAGCTCTGACATTTCTCCATTTATGCATGAATAGGTCCTGAGCATGTGTGTGTTTTTCAGACCTGTGTGTGATTACTAACAAAGAGTGTAAATTGTGTCAAAAAGTAGTATAAATATTACATTAATTTTTCAAAAAGAAAGATGATGTGCATTAATCAAAAAGAAAGTTGATGTGTGTATGCATTAATCAAAACGAAAGTTGATACACTTACACACTGTATTACCACCAGCCTTTAAATATGTCCATAATTTCATTAAACGTGCCCCCCCCCCCATGTGCAGTGATTCCTTCAGAGTAAACACAATGAATTTCATTGCAGTAGATGTGAAAGAAATGCATAAAAGTTCCGTTAATTCAGCCAGTGCACATACCTCTGGTTATTTCCTGTTTTCCGGTGAAGTCCACACTAGTTGAAACACGCCTTTCTGTCACATCTACAGCAGTGTTCACTCGGAAGGAATAACTGCACATGGCTAGGCACTGGTAATGACATTTTGAACATGTTAAGAGGCTAAAAACAGGTTTAAACTAACTGTCCCTGTTTAAGCCTGTTGGGAGCTAACTCTAGCAGGAGGATAACACGGGGTAGACACCACCGATTGGTTTCATTTCTCTCTCCACTGACAGACCTCCTAATGTACAAACTACAGAGCTACGTGTTGAAATTGACTGGAATTCTCCTTTAAGGAAAAGTCCATCTGCTTTAAAAAGATGTCTGCGGTCCCGGAAAATGTTAAAATTGTCAATGAACTGCAGAGAATGGACGGTAGATTCAGTTGAAAGCCATTTGTTTAGCAGCAGCAAGGTACCGACGGGCCCAAAGGGCTTCAGCCTCTGCTGTGGAAGAGCCAAAGCAGCGGGTGTGGGAGAAGTTCGGAGAAGACATGGAGAAGGACTTTATACCTTTACATTGGTGGAGTGCTGTGGCCATCAAGAGCTGCACAATTTGCATGTAATGAAAGCTTCTTCACTTTATATGAGTAACTGTTGTATGTTAGTGTAACCAGCTACTCAAAGGCTGATCACTTTTAGAAGAATAACCAATAAATTTACCTGACAATAAGGCCAGATCAGAAGATTATAGGTTTGCTTGCTGAAGCCAAAGGATTGAATTACCACAGTGAAATAACACACACACATCACAGGAGAAGTTTAACTGTATGTATTAATTGCAATAACTAACAGGGTAAGTAGCAAAAATACATTAACAATTATATACATCAATTGAAGTAAGGTGAAAAAGTGGGATCCCATATAAAAAAAAGTAGAAAGAAAATACAAAGTATCAAAATAATAAATGTTCAGTCCAGTTTAATCAAAATAAATTAGTCCCGGGTCTGCTAAAACACTGTTCTTACTTCCTTAAGCGCAAAAAGGATATTTGTCCTCTTTCAAGGAAATGAAGTGTGCACACAGTTCTACCTGACCCCTTGGCCAAATAGATCAAGTTTCTCCGCTGTAAAGACTCTATGTTGCAACCTCCTGGCTACAACCGGCTCTACATCAAGTGGGCTTGGCTCGCCATCCAGTTTCTCTACGCTCTATGTTTCTCTGTTGATTTCCACCGCCGGTCTAGACTCCACCAGACTGCGATCCCTCAACTTTGAATCGAGCAAAAAACCTGACCTATAAGGAATAGGTCAACATAAAATTACCTTAGAGCTAACACTGTTGACATTGCTGTCGTGGGCTAAGGCTCGTATCAATAAACTCAATATCACTAATCACAGTATTGTGTTTCTAGTTAAGTGGTACAACATATTAAATTTCTCAATATATCATAACTATCATTTTGGAATAAAGTGCATAACCATAACACATAGTTATTACTAAGGTGCTTGATAACAATACATAAAATAACACAAGTACACAGAAATACATTCAAAATACACTTAATAGCCCTAAATGAATGAATAAAAGTCAGACCTCATTATCATTCACTAGCTAGTTTTTCAGTGTCTTAACAGGCCAATAACAGACTGTTAGCAGGGTTCAAGTGGGCCGCTAGGCCGCAACGGTTAAAACAACAATTTAACTTGACATTAAACGAAATTTCAAAACAACTTGACGGAGCTACTCCACTAATAGCGATAGTAGTCCGTAACACAATAAAAATATATCTTGTTTTATCGTTTAATCCATGTTAGTAATTTAACAAAGACAATATACTTTAGCTGTTAGCTCAAGTTAGCAACAGCAATTGCTAGCTCCGTTTACATTGAGAACAATGGGCACCTAATGACGGACATTAGCATATAAGCTAGCGGAGCATTACAAACTCACCAGTACAAAAAGACAGCTCAATAGCTTGAACCTGCCTTCTTCAGTCTCTCTCCAGTGTTTCTCAATATTTAATTTACGTCAACAGTCACACAACTTAACATTAGCCTTAAAATGTATAAGTATATGCTGCTACGATGATTCAGCTTTTCTGGAGTCACTTCCGGTCTCACTCAATAGCGCGAACGGCTGAGAGGCGGGCCTAAACACTCCATTGGTTAGGGTGTAGTAACACTCAAACGTTATAGGCTAATGCCACAATAACAATATGCCTTTGTTTTGGATGATATCTATGTTAACAAGCGATCATGTCAATATAAACCATTTATTTATACTTATATATAGTTTTCACATGTATTTTATAATCACTTGCATATATTACTAATATATTTATTACATATTTATAGGACGTATTTATTCTATTTATTGCCCATTTTATATGTGGGTTACACTTGACACTGGACTTCAATCTGCCCCAGTGGGCGCTGTGGATCACTGTTTGATGAAGCCAACAGAACAACATAATCTGGAAAGAGCAGAAGAGGAATTATAAGGTGCCCAGACTTGACACTCTCCCACCTTCTGCTAAGCCTTGTGAGGTGCTGTTCATGTCCAGTAGATATGCTTTTTCCATGGCTTGACGATATTCCCATTTAGGGTCAGGAGTTCTCCTCCCATGCTGAACACAGCCTGAGCCAAGGCACGCTTTCCCCCTCATGATTCACCCCAGTGGAAGCTGTAGATCAATGCCTGATAAAGCCAAATGAACCACATAGTCTGCAAAGAGCATAAATGGAATTCCAAGGTGGCTAGACTTGACACTCTCCCAACTCCTGCGGCACCTTGTGACGTTTTGTTCACGTCCAGGAGTTGTGCTCTTTCAATCGCTTGAAAATATTCCCATTTAGGATCAGGAGTTCTCCTCCCATGCTGAACACAGCTTGAGCCAAGGCCCACTTTCCCGAGTAGTCCCACGCGTTCACCGGGACTTCCTCGAGGCCTTGCATTGGTTAGCTGGTAGAAAAATCCCGATCTTCCGCGTGACAGGCGGAGATACTGTCCATTCTACTAACGAGGAATGCCCAATCTTAATATTTGGCACATCAAGAAATAGGTGGCGCTATTCCAACATTCAGACCACAGTCAATGCATGTAGAAATATTTAGGTTTACTACATGTTTGCTATCATTCAAATCCATGACAAAGCATCTGTGACTGAATCTAGTTTCAAATGTCTATTTTGTAGCTTTTTGAACATTTGCAGTACAATAAAAATGGTGCATTTTCCCACAAATATGCAAAATAAATGCATTTTGTCAGTTTCCGTAGTGTAGTGGTTATCACGTTCGCCTAACACGCGAAAGGTCCCCTGTTCGAAACTGTGCGGAAACACATTTCTTTATTTGTATTGACTTCGCACAATCAAACTCTGCGAAGTTAAACTCTCCATGACATTCACGGAAAAATCTCCCTGACGTGAAATCGTGGCCAGGCCTAGACAATGGTCTAAGTTTCCCCAGTGCAGTAGTCATCACATTCAGAGATTCAGGAATATCCTGTCGAAAATTGATGCAGAAAAACTAAACCATGCATTTGTTACTTCTAAGCTGGATTACTCCAGTTCTTTATTATCAGGTTGCTTAAAAGAGTCCATAAAGATTCTTCAGCTGGTTCAGAATGCTGCAGCACGTGTTCTGATAGGAACCAGGAAAAGAGATCACATCTCTCCTGGTTTGGCTTCTCTGCATTGGCTTCCTGTAAAATCCAGAATAGAATTTAAAATCCTTCTTCTCACCTACAAAGCTCTTCATGTTCAAGCACGCAAGCAAGCTTGTGTTGGAACAAGTTTCCTTGTCAGCTCTGCGTCCAGCAAAGAAGTCACAGCGCCTTATGCTAATGAAAAAGCTAACAGCACCAGGTATTCCCAGGCGGTCTCCCATCCAAGTACTAAGCCGGCCCAACCCTGCTTGGCTTCCGAGATCAGACGAGAGCGGGCGCTTTTAGGGTGGTGTGGCCGTAAGCAACCATAAAGGGTGAAATCCAGCTTTCTATTATGATTCTATTTAATAAACAAGACATAACATTGACCAATGTTTACATGTCTCATTAATAGGTGTATGACATTAAGAGAACAGTAAAATGTATATAATTGAATGCAAAAGTTGAAAAGAAATTGAAATGTTACACATACTAAGAAAACTGTAATATAAGTGGTTAATACAAGTACAACCATGTTATCATATATTTTTAGTTTTGTTTTGCTTTAGTATTTTTTGTAATCATACACTGCCTTAAGTTGTATAATTTAACGTATTTACTTGACTTAAGATCAAAAATCACCCATTTATCTTTAATAATGCATCACAGACTTAGCCCCAACTGGGATTCGAACCTGCATCCAGATAATAATTATTAAAGATTCAGGAAAAAAAAACTCGGCTGGTTCAGCAACTCGGACAGCGTTAATAATGCTGCAACTTCATTGGCTGTCAGCAAATGCCACCCATACACGACAGGCCGCCGCGGGGGCGGGGACAACAAGCTGCAGTAAAGTTGGACAGTTTCCAGCTGACTCCAGCAGGCTGAACAGGAAGTGACAAAAACACTGAGGTGTATGGCAAGCCATTTTAACATTTAAAAGCTAGACTGGATATGTGTTGCAGATATCTTTAATTTAGTTTTGCCTAGTCAAAAAGAACATTTCAGATATCCGCAAATACATTCTTCCTATCCACAATTGTAATTTCAGATATCCACAAAGACATTCTTCCTAGGACAAATTACATCCCTTTTGCTATTTATTTGTATGTGGTTTATCAGATACCACACAGATATCTACAGTTCAGTTGCAGATATCCACTATGTGAATTACGCATATTCTCAACTGAATTGTAGATATCTGTAATTCCAGTTTGAGATATCTACAATTTGACACTGACTAGTCATAACTCCAGTTCAAGATATCTTTAATTCAACTCAATTCAATATATCTATATTGTCCCCGCATCCCACAGGCGGGAGCAGAGCGCGTTGTTCAAATCATCAAATCACATAGCTGGCACCTGTTAATTGTGTAATTAGCACTGATTGGCACCATGTGGGAGCAGCCTGAGGACAAAGGCATTAGGCTCGTTGGAGATGAGCCAGGTCTGTGCAGAATCGATCACCGGCGATCGGCGCCCGTTGCATGCCGGTTAGATTTGTGTCCGACTTGATCCCGACTTGCTCTGACGTCATGCACACGTGGGCAAAAAGAAATCTCACGAGAGCAAGGCGGCCGCAGGTCTGAGACGCAGGCGGCGCAGTTGCTTTTCACCGACTGCAAGAGCCAGGCAGACCTAGGCGGACCCAGAGCATGCTGGGAAACGCCGGCTTCTTAGCTGATTTAACACCTGATTGGTTTACAACATGATGACGTTTTATATAAACTTTTTATTGTTTTTGAATCGGAGGGATTTGAATTGCTATTTGTCTGATTTAAAGACTTATTCTGTCCAGAACACATGTTTTGTGACTGATAGTGACGTTTAGAAGTCAGAGAGACTAAATCTGATCAGATCACGGATCATCTCCAGTATGTTGTCTATCAAAATCAGCAACAGATCGCATGTAGAGCACTTTGCCAGCTACTCTGTCATAATTAAAACAACTGGAGACTGTGTACAAGCTGATATGTGGGTCTGATTATATTTTATTAAATCGGAATCGCACCACAGTGTTTTCATCACTTCCTGTCCAGCCTGAAGGCGGCTGGAATCGGCTGGAAACTGTCCGACTTTACCGCAGCTTTTTGTCACCGCCCCCCGCTGCTGCCGCCTGCTCTCGTCCACTTTACAGGCGAGGCGCAGTTCATCTCGAACGAGCCTATTTTCAAACATTTTTTTAATGCTGCAGCTCGTGCAAGACAGTAGGTGGCAGCAAGAAATGATGATTTCAGCGTTACTTTCCACAACAAGACGACTAGTTTGCCGGAAAGTTCATACACTTCGGGGTAAGTTTCAGAATTGCTTTAAGTGCTGCATGCTAATCTGGTTTCTCCTGTTGTACCAAAGACTGAGACCCCGTCAATACCTAATTCCCCCCGCCTACACCTGAACCAAAAGCTGATCCTTAATCTCGGAGGGGGTGCTACACATTTTTAACAGGATGGGGTTCGACTGGTTTTCAGGGCGTCAGGAGTCCTCTTGAAACTAATATAAAGCTTTGGACAGAAGTCTTCTTGTGAAAAGGAAAAACTCCTTATTACTTGAGGAGCACCAGAGAAGTTGGTGAGTAGAGGATGAGTCTCATTCATTTTGTGATATATGATTATTTAGATTACATATTAGTTGGTGTAACAGCAGTAAGGTTAAACTGATCCCGACTAGAAGCACATTTATCCTCATTGTCTGGTGTTATGAATAGTAATTGGTGTATGTAATGTACAGTATAATATTATATATAGCTACTTAATGTAACATGAATACTTTAATTTTGCTATCCAAAAGCGATTCTAACATTTTACATTTGTTTGTTTTATTTAATATTTTCTGTACTAAAAACTGAGTCTTACTGGTTTAGAAATTGTCTCAATATTTCAGATATTTACATTCAGAGACTTGTTCAGAGGCTAATTGTAAATTAACAAATATTTCAGTGGAGTTTGGCCCAATGAGAGCGTAAGATAAATAACCAGTCAGATAAATAACATTGTTTTACGTCTGTAATAATTAATGCTCTGTCCTCTCTCCTGTGTGTCAGACACAATGGCATCTCCAGCCCCTCTGTCCAAGGCCAACACCACCTTCTCTCTGGCTTTGCTCCAAAAGTTTGGAGATGACGACAAGACGGCAAACATCTTCTACTCCCCTTTCAGCATCTCTTCAGCCCTGGCTATGGTGATGCTGGGGGCCAGAGGCAACACAGCCACCCAGATGTCAGAGGTATCACACACACATACTCACACACACTCACTCTGTCATAAAAGTAACAGATTAACATTGCAGGCTGGTTCAGAATGATTTTGTGAAGAGGCCCAGGGCAGGATCTTACTCTAAATCCAAAATGTTTCCAAGAGAACATCTCCAGTCATTTGAAATGTTAATATTGTGAAAGATTACACCAGAAATGTGAGCGTACTGTGTACTCTAGTTACTCACCATCATTTAAAGGTCCCATGACATGAAAATTTCCCTTTTATGAGTTTTTTTTAACATTGATATGCGTTCCCCCAGCCTGCCTATGGATACTAAGGAAAGCTCATTGAGGGACTGGCTCTAGTGGCTGGAATTCTGCACCAAGGCTGAATTTTGGGAAAGAGACTCCAGACACAGTATTAGGGGACCACTACGGTCTATGTAAAAGACTTCAGAGACAGTATTAGGGGACCACTAAGGTCTATATAAAAGCACCCAAAGAGCACCATGTCATGGGACCTTTAATGTAATGTATGCATAGCATGGAGCACACAAATTCAACAACTTAAAGGAAAACATTTCTTATTTAGTCTATAGTCTCATCACTTAACAGGCAAGATGCCCGGTCTAATCTACTGTTTAGAATAGACTGGTCTGACAGTGCATCTCTGTAACAGTTGTCTCTCCTTTGTCCACAGTGCCTGAAAACCAAGGATTGTCAGGATGATGTCCATGTTAGCTTTGCCCAACTGCTGAGCGAGCTCAACAAGGCTGATGCTCCGTATACCCTCAGTGTTGCCAACAGGCTGTACGGGGAGCGGTCCTTCCAGTTTGTTGAGGTGTGTTTAGCATGTGTGCATACATCTTCATGAGTACAGTATGTGTGGTGTGAGAGGCTCATGCGAATATTTAAGCTCTGTAAGAAGGAATGATGAGGGAGTGGAGAGTAAGCATTGTGATTGTGCTCTCCTTGTTGTAGTGACTTTTAGTTCCACTAACTAAAGTTAAGCAAAGTGATTAATATGTTTAGGTGATCAGAATTGGTAGATGTGTTTTTGATGGTTCCAGGATTTCTTAGAAAAAAACAAGAATCACTACAACGCAGAGCTGGAGACTGTGGACTTCAAAGGTGGCTCAGAGGCCGCCAGACTCAAGATCAACAGCTGGGTGCAGAAGCAGACTCAAGGTAGATCTACAACCTTACATACACATAACACCAATGGAAACATGGCAGCAACCATTTTTCAAGACTTTTCTTTCAGATGTGTGCCATTGCTTCACTTATGTGTCAATTTTGTTCACCAGATAAAATTAAGGATCTGTTGGCAGAGGGTGACGTGGACAGCCTGAGCAGGCTGGTGCTGGTTAATGCCATCTACTTCAAAAGTAACTGGAACGAGAAGTTTCAGCAGCATGACACACATGATGCTCACTTTAGACTCAACAAGGTAACACTGCTCAAAGAAAGCATTCAGTTAAATAACACTGACAGAAGTCAGGTAAAATGGGTTTTAAAATCAATGATATGGTAGCAAACACTTTACGCCATAGACACTAATTCTGACTTCTTCAGGAAAATAATTCTACATCAGGGCAGGGTTGGGTACCGAACTCAGTACTTTTTTGGCTTCTAACCAAATTACGTCGGTACCACCATGGACCGATTCACGTTAAATCAAACGGTGAACAGCAACACACATTTTAGCCAGCAGGTAAATGACCTCATGTTGTCTTCCCGCCGACCTGCAAAGTTGTTTTTTTTTGTTTTTTTTCTGAGTCAAAATTTCGTTTTTTGTTTTTGGTTGTCTTTTTGACCCTTTTGTGTCTTTCCTCCAATGTTTTTGTCACTTTTTCAACGTTTGAGTGTTTTGACATTTTTGTCACTTTTTTTGGCATTTTTTTTCACATTTTAGTGACTTTTATTGACATTTGTCTTTTTTTAATTTTTTAATTTGGATTTTTTTTTTTTACATTAGTCAAACACAAGTTCTTTTATCAATTATTTTTTTCTCCAAATGCTATAAAATTGACAAAACACCCCTATTCAATGAAAGTACTACACTGATTATTCATTTAACGTGTGAGGAGCGTTGTTGGGAACCATCCTCGTTACGTTTTTAGATGGAGAAATGTTTTGGAAGAGGGTCAAATTTGACCCGTAGACAACATAAGGGGTAAAACAAATTAATATCAGTTTAAATGTACTATGCACTATTTAAGTGTGCTATATTATATATACCACCACTTTACCTTGCCACAAGAGAGCCTTGTTGAAGTAAATGCAGGGGAAACTCGAGGGGTTCTTACAAGCCACCATCAAACTACCTAACTAATTTAAACTACCAGGACATTAGGAGCTGCTTATCTACCAATACCTCAATCTCTTAGTTTGTTTTTGTTATTGCATGACTTTGGTGACTCCAAACTAACGCTTTAATAACACAAACTAACTGAGGCAGCCGTAGACCAGCAACTCTCATCTTTTGCGGGGAAAAATGATTAGCAGTGAGGAGGGAATCCCAGCCCAGACTGTATTTTGTTCTAAAAGTCAGTGTGTTTTCAGAATGACACCAAGCCAGTGACGATGATGCACCAGACAGCATTGTTCCCTTTCTCCAACAACCCTAAGGCCAACTGCAAGGTACTGATGCAATTGATTGATTAATTGTAAAAAAAATTTAACTGACAAGGCAACAATCAAACCAATCATTATAACTTTTTGTTAAACAGGATTTAATGACATTGACATTGAAGGTACATGATTGAGAAAGGAGGAGAGTTGGTTATGATCCATTTTACCGTACAGTAACTGTGAAGATTTGTGCATGTCATCCCATGAACTAGATAGATTTTTATTGATCTAAAAAAAAAAGGGAATTCCAGTGTTGCAGCAAAAAATCAGACACAACACACGTACAGAATACACATGAAATAACTATCTTGTTGATACACAACTCAGTTGTCACACCAGTGTATATACAGTATATGTACTGTAATGTTTAAAACCCTCTGCTGGACAGATCCTAGAGATGCCTTACAAAGGGAAGGAGCTTAGCATGCTCATCTTTTTACCCAATGAGATGGAGGACAGTACACTGTTAAACTCTACTGTATTTCTACAGTTACTTACCACAAAATGCCCAGTAAAATATCGTAATTTTCTTTTCCGGTTCATTACTGTAATATGCATTGCATTATGGGTAGTAACATTTGATTTACAGTGATTTACTGTATTTTTTGAATATGCGGTAGTCTGTTGTAAAACAACAGCAGTAGTGATACTGTAGTTAAATAAGACAGACTTCAATAAAATATTTAGTTAATGTTAAAGAAGCATAGAAATTAAATGGAAAAATAAAATATCTCTATACAATTAAATTATTTCATTTTATAAAGATATTTTACATTTACATTTACATTATTATGCTTTTAGCTGTGAAGGTAATTTAATTTTGTGATATGACCTCACGACTTCAAAAGAATAGCGGTTAGATACTTCAAAGGTGTTGAAAGAAGTAGCGGCTCGAGACATCAAAGGAGTACCGCTTTGGTCCGTGCGCAGCAGAGTCCGGTCACACACACTCTACTCAGAGAGAGCTGGAGCAGCTTAAGGTAAGATCAACCTTTGCTAATTCTGTGACATTAAAATCTCTGCTGATAGCCTTCGCAAGCAGCGACATTAGCTTACCGACCTGTAGCTGGGCTAGAGCAAGCTGTTAACTAGCTTCCCCCCCGAAGGAAAACTAGTCTCGCTCCAACCTAACATTTTCCCATGGTGAGGATTAGCTAGCTCTAATTACGACGTTCGGTAAAGCTAACACTACTCGTTTTACATGCGCTGTTCGGCACATCTTTTTTATTTGTCACACCATTGTCTGAAATACAATGTAACCCATATTCTGGGAGTTAAGGTCGGTTCTGCTAGCTTATGAGCTTGCTGTTGCCGTATTTTGGCTAACATTACCTCCGGTTAATGCTAACGTTAAACTCCCAATTCTGTTGGTTGGTTTGTCAGTGTTTTAGAATGATTAAGCACAACTTATTACAGCTATATTTGTGTAGTTTTTTAGCTAAAAAAAGACGTGTGGTAAATTTAATTCAACGTTAACCACATTTAGCTCTAGTTCTGGTGGAAAATTCAGTGCCTCCAGCATTATGGAGTGCAGTTTTTTGCCTTAGCTTCAGGGTTTGGCCACTTAAAACCATCGTGATGTCCAGCAAAGATTTGCCTCAGTGCCTTACTTTGCAGTAGTATTATTGCTTTCTACCATGGTTTATGGTGGAAAAGAAAAGTATGTATTTCCAAGCCCCTTGAACTTAAATTTGACAGATTGTTAAACAAATTATTTAAGGACTCTTTATAATGACATAGTGATTAACTTTTAATACATCACATAACATTCTGTGTTATTCTAACAATATAAGAGTTACCTACATTATACTGGTTACCTGCATACTAATGCATGCATTTTTTTATCTTGTTGTAATTGTATTTATAACCCCATGCATGCACTTTAAAAAATAATTTTTCATCATTTCAAATGTAGAACAACAACCAGTGACTGGAACAACTGAGAGAGATGGAGGAAGAAGAAAGCTGGAAGAAGGCTTGACCCCATGACCCACAGGAGCACATGATCCCTTTCAACAATCTATCCTCATACAACAAAAAGTATGTACAGGTATACGTTTTGCAACCTGTGTACTCAAGAATTAGAAATATTCTGTAGACATGTGAAAAAACATCACTAACGGCAAACTATAGGTTTTCTTGTGGAAATGAGCAATGTCCCACTTCCTTTAAACAGGAACCACAAACACATACGTGTGTGTGTGTGTGTGTGTGTGTGTGTGTGTGTGTGTGTGAGTGAGTGTGAGTGTGTGTGTGTGTGTGTGTGTGTGAATAAGGGCTGTATTTAAAGATGACTGCTCTTGATTATGAAAATCTTAAACCTGTTTTTCTTTTAAGATTCTTCTTAAGGATCAACCCAGATGAGGGCACCAAGTGCACTGCTACTGTGGGTACAAGCTACAAGACGGGAAGAGTCGTCCAAAGAAAGGTGACGAGTATGTGCTCCAGAGTCACCACCTTCCTCCAACAGCTCACCGAATTTGAGTGGATGACATCAAACTAGGTAAGCATTTTCTTGTGTGATGTAAAATAGTTAACATCAGAAAATGATTACACAGTACAATGAAGTGGTGCGGCTACGTACCCTTCCTGCTCCAACAATGACATAACTAAATCATCCTGAATTTACCACTTGTGTAAGTAGAGGTCACAGTTATGCAGCAAAAGCTACAAAGTGTTGTTTTAATTTTAGTTAAAGTTTTCTTACGTTTTTTTTTGTATAAGTGACTGATAAGAATAACAATCTTTGAAGTTGGTCCAGTACTGAGCGAGAACACTGTGACCTGCAGCTTTCAAACCGGGTTCTAATGTAATCATATAGGGCAAATGTGCGTCGTCAATTTCGTCCACTAAAAGTTCTGTTTTTGCCACTGATGGTGTCAACATATTATTTTAAGTTTCTGACACCCTTTGGAAAGGATCCTAACAGAGATTGACCTTTTACTTAAAGAGGAAGATCCTTAGTTAGATCAGTTTTGTGAAACGGCTCCAAAATCATCATCACCAAACCCATCGACAGACAGCAAAAGAAAGTAGAAAGAACCTTTGAATTATCTGGGGACTTCACTACTGGTGACTTATTTTGTATACTGTCATATTCTGTTTTTTGCACAAGTTTTAAGTTTGTTAACAGTTTAGATGAGAGAAACTCATGATCATTTCTCTGCTTCTCATACAGTCCAGTATGGACCACCTCACCAGAGCATCTCTGGATTGGAGGCTCCATCTTGGCCTCTCTGTCCGCCTTCCAGAAGATGTGGATCAGCAAGCAAGAGTACCATGGGTCCGGCCTTCACAAATCCTTCTAAGCAGACTGTGCCTCCTTCCAAAGCCCAACAACTTCAGCTTTGTGGTAACAACCACACCACATTTTGTATACATTTGCAAATACAGGTTATTTAGTTTTCTTCGGGATTTAAAATGTTCAATTCGTTTTGAGAGTCAATTCAAATGGTAACTACATTGTTCAGACTTGTATTCGCCTCTGAATGCTGCCCAGTGTTTTGGCGCATATTTAGACATCGTTTTAGTATCACTTGTATGTCAATTTTCTGTTCTTTTGCACTTTCAGAGTTAAAAAATATCTTGTTCCTGATGTTTTTACCTGAAAATAAAAATGTATTACTTTTGTACATGGGCTAAAGTCAATTATTTGGAATTTATTAAATTCAATAGAATTTATGTAAAATATTTAAAATTGTTTGTACAGCCAATGCCAAATAGTGTAAAACATTGTGAACCACAATTACAATAAAACTATAATACAGCAAGACAATTCAGTATTATTTAGCAAATTGTAATTATAATATGATTACTGTAAGGGTATCATACAGTAAAACTAAGTTACAGTAAGGGTACTTTTTCTACTGTAAAACTAAGGTACAGTAAGGGTATTATACTGTAAAACTAAGTTACAGTAAGGGTATTATACTGTAAAAAACATGTACGGTTATGATACTGTAATCGTGTAGTTACAGTAACTTACTGGCAACACGTTGCCAGTAAGTTACCGCAAAAATACAATAAAAAGTCTAACAGTGAAGGCAGCATCAAAAAGGAAGGTCTTCAGCCGTGATTTAAAAGAACTGAGAGTAGCAGCGGATCTACAGGTTTCTGGGAGTTTATTCCAGATATGAGGAGCATAGAAACTGAAAGCTGCTTCACCCTGTTTAGTTCTGACTCTGGGGACAGAAAGTAGACCTGTCCCAGATGACCTGAGAGGTCACACACACACAAGGTGGTGTGACACTATGGGCTTTTTTTTTTCAGACTTGTTTTTAGTTTTGCTGAAGCACATTCATGATCCCTAATACCTTTCTAAACCACTTACCCTGGTCCCTGACCCCTGCCCCCAGAGCTGGTAGCTCTGTTCCTCAGCGGAGCAGGTCGGGCCCTCTGCTCTGGCTCTGACTGGAGCGTCGGCGGATTCAGACGAGGAGGCCTCAAAGACCAACTGCTTTCGCAGCATCTGGTCCTAGTCTTCTGGCAGCGAGGCCTCCAAAGACCAACTGCTTTCGCAGCGCCTAGTCTCTGCCGAAGCCGCTGGCCTCCAGCTGCCCGGAGCAGGACCCTGAACTTAAAGACTCAACATGGCTTGTACTTATAAGGTCCTCTATGGACGTTTTGTGACCTCACTCATGAGGTCATCGTGAACTCACAGCTGATTGGCCAGTAGTTCTTTAGATGTGTTATAGAATGCTGTGATGTCATACACCGTAGACAATTCCAGTCAATAAGACTTATCTCATTTTATTTTTATTTATTTTTGAGGGATGAAAACAAAATATATTGTAATACATTATGAGAATATACACATCACACTATAAATGTGTAAATTAATTTAACGTGTATAGAGCAGAGATATTTTTACCTGTAGGTCGGTAACTAGGAGTTTATTAAACCAAAACTAGAGCTGTGATGGTTGGAGAAGTGAAAAGACGACCCAAAACGGCTTTTCATAGTTTTATTTAGTTTCTTTCGACTTTGAATGAAGTGCGTGTTTTACGATGCTAAAATTAATGTTTATTTACATGGAGTCTGATGGATTTAGCAATTTTAATTACGTGGATTTTTTTATGTTTAAAAAAGAATCTTACTCTTCAACAGAAAGGTCAACCTCCTTAAAATCCTTTCCATAAAGTTGTCAAAAATTTAGAATAATAATCAGAGCCTCTCAGTGGCAAAACAAGCACTTTTGGAGTATCCGGTACGGATAAAGCACTTTTGCCGAGTACAAGTATTATCCGAGTAATATGAGTCAATATCCGTGCTCGGATTGAATAAAACTCCTCAACTGGCCGCGCAGCGTTCTGTGATAATCACAGCCCCCCCCCCCCCGCCTACAAACCCGCTCGGATCAATCACACACACACAGAACATGGAGAAATGCGCTCTCTCTCTCTCTCGCTCTCTCTCTCTCTCTCTCTCTGGTCTGCGGATCTGTTCAGCTTCAGGTTTGTTTTTAACTTTGGTTTGTAGTCCTTACATAGTAACCAGTAGATTTCTGGTGAACGTGGGGTTTGTAGTCCTTACATAGTAACCAGTAGATTTCTGGTGAACGTGGGGTTTGTAGTCCTTACATAGTAACCAGTAGATTTCTGGTGAACGTGGGGTTTGTAGTCCTTACATAGTAACCAGTAGATTTCTGGTGAACGTGGGGTTTGTAGTCCTTACATAGTAACCAGTAGATTTCTGGTGAACGTGGGTTTCAGACATGCTGCTTGGTTTAAATGCAACTCCAGTTGCGTCTCTGCCATCGGAGATTTTTTTTTTTTAACTGTCAGCTGACTCACACACACACACACATTTCACACATACCTGGTGTGGAAATAAAAAAAAACAAAAAAAGAACCAAAAACAAAAAAAAATCACACTGATCATAAAAAAATAAAAAGTTAAAAAAAGAAAGTTATATTGAGTATGAAAACTCTTGTTCATTACATTTTACTTCATAATTGCAACCACATGTGTTGTATTCATTGTTGCAAAACGTTCTGTATATAGTTTGTTTGTTACCATGACAACACCATTGATCTGAAGCTCGATGCTGTCATGTAAATAGTTTTCAAATCAGCAATAAATATAACAATTTTTGATCAACTCATATCAATTGCATGCTTAAATAACATACCGGTTAAAGCCCCGCCCATTTCAAGAGAACCCGACCCACTTCCGGGTTAAATCTGACCATTTCCGGTTTAGGCCCCGCCCAGTCCGAGTACGGATCCGGATACAGATAATTCATGTGGTAAACAGATACAGATACAGATAATGCTGTACTCGCTCATCCCTAGTGTATATGCATTTATCAAAACAAAAGTTGATGTTTATAAATTTATCAAAACAAAAGTTGATGTGTATATGCATTAATTAAAAAGAAAGTTAATGTGTTTATGCATTAATCTAAAAGGAAGTTGATGTGTATATTTATTGATCAGTAGACCTCGTGGCACAACGGTAGCGTGTCTGACTCCAGATCAGAAAGTTGTGTGTTCAAATTACGTTGGGATCAAAAGTTTAGGGGGGGGCAGTAGATCATTCGGTTGGGAACCAGAGGGTTGCTGGTTTAAATCCCCATGTGGACCAAAGTGTGGGTTGGTGGCTGGAGAGATGCCACTTCACCTCCTGGGCACTGCCAAGTGCTCTGAAGCAAGGCACTGAACCCCCAAACCGCTCAGGGTGTTGGACCACTTCGATATGTCAGTTTAAATAACCCTTTTGTTGTAAGAGAAATTGTTTAATTTGTTATGAATCTATTTTGTAATTTTACACGTTTAAAAATATCATAATTTATATCGAAATTGCAGTTTTCATAATCAATATTGCAATATCACATTTTGTCAATATCGTGCCGCCCTAGTGTGTGTGTGAGTGTGTGTGTGTGTGTCTGTGTCTGTGTGTCTGTGTGGTGTGTGTGTGTGTGTGTGTGTGTGTGTGTGTGTGTGTGTGAGTGAGAGAGAGAGAGAGACAAATAAAAAAAGCTTTAAGTAGACTCTAATAATATCCAGTATCTAATCATTTTGTTTCTATAATTTAAATTAAAATATCTGACTTCACTGCCACTATCTGTTTCTGCTTCTCTATTAAATGTCCCCGTGTTTCTCCATTTTCAGGGATTATGTTCCCAGGTTTGATCTCAGACGTCTGGTAACTTTATATCATATCAGAATATTCTATTACTACCCACTATGAATATTAAAATACACCTAACCATGTATCCTGTATCATAGCTACATGTATGACCTTTGCAGCAAAAGAACGTGTGAAAATCAGTTTGGTATTCAGTGAGGTTGATTGGTTGTTTAGAGGCTAAAAACAGGTTTAAACTAACTGTCCCTGTTTAAGGCTGTTGGGTGCTAACTCTAGCAGGAGGATAACACGGGGTAGACACCACCGATTGGTTTCATTTCTCTCTCCACTGACAGACCTCCTAATGAACAAACTACAGAGCTACGTGTTAAAATTGACTGGAATTCTCCTTTAAGGAAAAGTCCATCTGCTTTGAAAAGATGTCTCAATGCACCTCTCCATATTTCCTGACATTTGCCGTTACAATCAGATATGTCACTGTAAAAAATAGAACGTTGGCACATGTAGGGAGCTGCGTTGGGAACCGGAGGGTCGCCAGTTCAAGTCCCCATGCGGACCAAATTACGGAGTGTGGTTGGATGCTACGTCACATCCTGGGAACTGCCAGGTACCCCCCCCCCAACCGCTCAAGGCGCTGGTCCAGCTGGTAGCCCACTCACTCTGACATCTCTCCATTAGTGCTTGAATAGATTGTGTGTGTGTGTGTGTGTGTGTGTGAACAAAATGTACACAGAGTGTAAATTGTAATTTCCCCACTGGGGATCAATAAATATTATAGATTAAATTATATTCATCAAAAAGAAAGATGATGTGTGTATGTATTATTCAAAAAGAACATATAGGTATATAATGTATAGGCATATGTGTATATGCCTTAAAAAGAACAGATGTGCATTAATCAAAAGGAAACATGATGTGTACATGCATTAATCAGTAGACCTCGTGGCGCAATGGTAGCGTGTCTGACTCCAGATCAGAAGGTTGCGTGTTCAAATCACGTCGGGGTCAGATGTCCTTACTGCAGTTCTCTCACGTGTGCATGAATAGGTCCTGTGTGTGTGTATTACAGCCCTGTGTGTGTGTAATAAACAGAGTGTAAATTGTAATTTCCCCACTGAGGATCATTAAATTATATTAATCAATAAGAAAGATGATGTGTATATGCATTAAATGGTGTAGATGGAACATCGTAAGCACCTTTGATCCGCATTAAAGGATCAAAAGCATTCCTTTGATGTGCCAACATTCTATTTTTTACAGTGACATATCTGATTGGTGGAACTCCCTGTTACCATGGAAATGTTCACTGCACCTGCAAACTCACCAACAGCCCTATTTCATGCTACTTTGACAAATTCTATGCTTTTCAGAATTTACATAAACACATTTTAAGTTTCTAAAATAAAAATAACTGTTAAAGAGATTATAAAACATCTATTAAGTTGTTCAAATTCAGCTTCATTAAATTAACCCATTAAGTTTCCGCATAATGCATCAGTACTAATATCAAATTCCATTGTAGGTGCTTTCTGCATATTTTTCATCATTGACACTTAGGTAAATATATGTATCAGATAGCGGACCCAACTGAATGTGTAAGGATGTAAAATTATCTACTTAGTCACTCCACATTTTCATCTCAACAGAGTTGTGGGCTACACTGTGTTTTAATTGCTTTAAATATGCTAGTTTCATGTTTCTGTTTTATGTGATAAATGTGCTGGTTTTACTGTAAAGTGTCATTGAGTAGCCTACCATGTAAAGCAATATATAAATAAAATGTATTATTATTTAGCCTTTGTCTTAAAAGGGAGCTGAGGGAATTAATGTTCCTCAGGAAATGGACCCTAAGGACTTTAGTATGAAGGTAAATATGGTGCAAAAGTGAGAGCGCGCAGATGCGATGTGAGCACTTGTAAAATATGACTTGAGAGCGCGTAGATGCGATGTGAGCACTTGCAGAATAGGATTTGAGAGCTTGTAGCAAAACATCTGTACTCGTATTTTTTTTTTCCCCCACTTGATTCACTTTTTCCAGTACAACCACAACTCAGTGATTACAACCTCTCGAATCTGTCGCTGCAGTGTGCTCTCTCGCATCACACAGCGGCGAGTCTGCGCTCTCGATTTTTGCAACACTTCGTACGGTACATTTGGTGCAAAACTACTTTGTACTTGAAGCTGTGGAGATGTGAGAGAGCAGAGGGGGGCGGGGCGGGATAAACCAATCGCCAATCAGAAGACAAAGCGCTCTTTTCTGTTCTTCTTCATGTCGGCAGCAATCCACAATGGCCCAACAAGCCAGGGTAAGTTTATTTCAAAAGCTTCGTTTTGGTAACGTTACTGCGATTAACGAGTAAATAAATGATGACACCGACATCTCACATTCATAATAACGTGTTACGTTAGTAACAAAATAAGAGTCGATAAATGTACTTTGGCTAACATTAGCTAGCTCTAATTAGTAATGTTACTGTAGCTAGCTAGCTAAATGACGACGCTGTAGCGGAAATGTCCGTCATTTATTAGCATTATGCTAACACGGGAATTTGTGCTTTTATTTTTATAATTTGCAGTTTGCTAACTTTTGCTAACATCCTAAGGGGTATGGCTGTCGATGGCAATTGTTTATTGTGTTTAGATATGCCAAATTGAAATTATATTAGTGATTATGTTTAGTCAAGCTATGCAGCTGTCATTTGTTGCCATAACAACTCCAAACATCCTGGGCAGTGGCCGTCTAAAGGCAGAGGAAATAAATACGCTTTATACGTTTATGATTATGCTTTTTTTGTTATTGGCAGTAATACATGTTCTATTTTAATTTCTTTTGTTTGTTTAAGCAAAAATGTTTTATAATAATAGAGGTGTGGTTTGATTGATTGATTGATTGATTGATATCTTTATTTCGAACATGCAAGAGAAAGTGTATACAAATAAAATAATAATAAAAAGAAATAATAAAACAAAAAAATTAGAGAGAAACATAACAAACAAAGTATCCTTCTTTAACTCTATTACATGTGCGAAAAGGAGTAGGAAGAAGTAAAACTTATGTACTCCTACCCCTTTAATTCTTGCATTGCTTTACAATATTTATAATTATGTTGCTATATATATATATATATATATACACACATACCTACACAAATACATACACACACACACATGTACATATACACACAATTACAGATACATACATATATACATACATACATAGCCACATACATATACACATACACACACACATATACATATATATATATATATATACACATATACATACACACACATATATATACATATATACACACATACATACATACATACACACACACACACCTACCCTCATATATATATATAAATAATAAACAAAACAAAAACACAAACAAAACTTTCTACAGTGCTTCTTTATACTTTCTAAAACTAATTTCTTTGTACATTTTTTTGAAAAGGAATATGTTTGGGCATTGCTTTAGGTTCTCATTTAGTTTGTTCCACAATTTAACTCCGCGCATTGATAAACATAATCTTTTCCTTGATGTTCTACATCTATTAATCTTAAAATTTCCTCTTCCCCTTAAATCGTACCCTCCCTCCCTTTCAGTGAACATCTTTTGAATATTCCCAGGCAATAGGCTATTTCTTGCTTTGAACATGAATACTGCAGTTTGATATTTAATTAAATCATGGTATTTTAGCAATTTAGACATTAGAAATAATGAATTTGTATGATCCCGAAATCCGGCATTGTGAATGATTCTTATTGCTCTTTTTTGCATAATGACTAGTGGCTGTAGTGAGTGTTGATAAGTGTTTCCCCAAACCTCTACACAGTAATTCAAATAAGGTAACAGTAGTGAGCAGTATAGGATGTGAAGTGATTTGGGTTCCAGAATGTGCTTAGCTCTTGCTAGGACTGAAATACTTCTACTTATTTCATCCATAAAAGAAGAAACTACAGTGTTCCTACCTCCTGTCAGTGTAATACAATACAGTACAAATACTACACTACAGGTGATAAATACTGTAAATAGAAACTGTAAAACATGTATGTTTAAAGTGCTTGGTGTGCTGTCTACCAGTCAGATTAGCACAGGAGGTAATATCTGTTGCAGCTCTTTTAAAGACTCTACCATAATACCTGCTGGAGATGCCAGGTCCTCATACATGTAAAGCATGAGCTCTACCACTGAGCTACATCCCCTGAAGATTTTGAAATTCTTTTGACTTTTTTCTGAGATAGACATAGACTATCTTTATTAATCCTTTTGGGATGACTCCCGCAAGGAAATTGAAATATGCGGTGGCTTGAAATCAAACCTGGGCAAAATGCTTGCAATGCTATGGTATAAATCCTAGTCGAAAAGTAACACACCTGTTGCCTTTCTGCTGGACAATACAACGTTCACTGCAAATCTTGTAAGACAGATTGATAAGAAATACATTGGTGGAGACTGGTTGCTTCCAGTACCTATACACAATATTGTTTATGAAGGCACATCTGCGAGTTCGTATACTGTGATGTGTCATTAGTTTGCTACCACGCGTAAAGAATGGCTCTCGTTGTCAACAGGATTTGAACCTGCGCAGGGAGACCCCAATGGATATCTAGTCCATCGCCGTAACCGCTCGGCCACGACAACCTGTAAAGCAGCGCTATACCTGTTTGCACAAATGTACATAAACTTTTCAATTGGTTACTAGGAGTTCCCAGAAACTGGCAAAGGGAAAATCATAGTGCACTGCCTGTGTCTGTGGATCCTCGTGGAGGCAGCTTGATTGATTGATATGCTCCCTTATTTGTGCCATAGCAGAGATCTAATGTTTTGGGACAACACAATTTTCACTAAAAATCTTGTAACACATCTGGGCATTGAGACTCAAAATACGCTCTACCACTGAGCTGCAGCCCCTAAAGATTTTCAGATTTTTTTTTACTTTTTTGTGAGATCACTAAATAAGAGAAGAGAAGAAACCTGGGTGGAATATGTAATGTTAATGTTGTTTATGGCTTCAAAACCTAGTGGTGGCTGGAAATCAGACCATGGCAAAATGCTTGTACTGCTATTGTATAAATCATAGATAAACAGTAACATCACTCATAGAAAGCTACTGCAATGGCTGGGAGTCAAAACCAACTGCGTGGAAGGTAGCTACACTGACCAACATCACTGGGAAATGCACTGCTCACTGCAAATCATGCAACACATCTGGTCATTGAGACTGATTTCTGCATTAACTGCCAGGAACGCAAGAAGGTTACTACAACCTACACCATCTTGCTATTCAAATTTGTTCAAACCTTCTCAATTGCTGAGACAGTAACACTTGTTGGAGATGCCAGGAATTGAACCCGGGGCCTCATACATGCGAAGCATGCGCTCTACCACTGAGCTACATCCCCTGAAGCTATTCAGCTTTCAAACATGTTTGTCAGTAGTCTTTTTCTCTGCTGGGGTTGTGTGTGTGTTGGTCTTCTTGTGACGCACACCCACCGCCATCATAGTCACGGTGGTGGTGGTTGTCGTCGTCGTGTTCGTCGCGGGCCTCTTGTGGGTTTTCTCGTTTTTGTACCTTGGCTTCAGCGGAGACATTGCGAGCGACACCGCCGCTCACGAGAATCCGATGCAGCTTCAACTCCAGAGTCAAACAACGGGCCATGCTGCAGCTACTCCCCGGCTGTGCCGAGCCACGTGCAACAAGTGCACAGGTCCAAAACAAGATGACGTGAAAAAAAATGACGACAACAAGAAGACAAATGTGTCTAAAGTGTATATTTTGTGTGTGTGTGTGTGTAATAAAAATAATTAGTAGACTGATGTCAAGCCTTTAGTTTTCTTTTTTAACCTCCCTTTCCATTCGCCTTTGCCTTTCCTGTTTTTACTACAACTACAAGCCACTGGCCAGAATCCCGGGGACTCAAAGGCAGGACGATGCGAGGGTAGCAGAACTAATCAGACCGATTGAGTGTACCACCAATGTCAAAGGTCCCTGGGACCCGAAGGACAATGTCGCGGGTCCTAGGGACCCGAAGGACAAGGCCACGGGTCCACGTGACCCGAAAGGACAATGCCACGGGTCCCAAGGACCCATAAGGCCATTGCCACGGGTCCCTGGAACTCGAAGGACAACATCAAGGGTCCCCAGGGACTCAAAGGCAGGACGATGCGAGGGTAGCAGAACTAATACGACCGATTGAGTGTACCACGGGTCCCTGGGACCCAAAGGACAATGTCAAGGGTGCCTGTGACCTGAAGGACAATGCCACGGGTCCCAAGGACCCATAAGGCCAATGCCACAGGTCCCTGGTACCCGAAGGACAACGTCAAGGGTCCCCGGGACCCAAAGGACAATGACACAGGTCCTTGGGACCCAAAGGACAACTTCACGGGTCCCCGGGACCCAAACGACAACGTCATGGGTCCCCGGGACCCGTAGGACAACGTCAAGGGTCCCTGGGACCCGAAAAGGAACGTCAACGGTCCCCAGGACCCAAACGACAACGTTGTGGGTCCCAGGGACCCAAAGGACAATGCTACGACTCCCTGGAACCCAAAGTACAACGCCACGGGTCCCCGGGGACCCGAAGGACAACACTATGGGTAAAACTGCATGGGTCCCCAGGATCCGAAGCACAACAGAAGGGTTAAGAAGTGCCTGGCTAGCTTAGTCGGTAGAGCATGAGACTCTTAATCTCAGGGTCGTGGGTTTCAAGCCCCACGTTGGGCGGTTGTGTTTTAGAGAGTGGGAATGCATGAGTTCTGCACCATATAAAGTGGCTGTATTTGGGTGGATCGGCTGTCAATCGCAAGATTAGCAGTTCTATCTACTAAAATGTGCTTGCATTCTACGATCATGGCCTGTGCTGACCTCCTGTTCCTCAGATCAAACTAAAGTGTGGTGACAATGCATGTTCAAATTCTAAAACTTCAACCTATTGTTCTAGAACTGCAGCTTAACATTCTAGAACTACAATGTAGCATTTTAGAACTGTAATTAACATTGTAGGACCGCAACTCTTAAAATTCTTCAACTTCAACCTATTGTTCCAGAACTGCAACTTAACATTCCAGAACTGCAGGTTTACATTCTTGAAGTTTGACCTAACATTCTAGATCGACAGCTTAACATTATAGAAATTAAACCTAACATTTTAAACTACAACACAGCATTGTAGAACTGTAAGTAACATTTTAGGACCATAACTCTTAAAATTCTAAAACTACAACCTATTTTCTAGAACTCCAACCTAACATTCCAGAACTGCAGCTTAACATTCTCGAACTTAAACCTAACATTCTAGAACTAAATATTAACATTCTAGAACTCAAACCTAACGTTCAAGAACTGCAACTTACCATTCTAGAACTAAAATGTAACCTTTTAGAACTGTAAGTAACATTTTGGGACTGCAACTTACAAATATTCTAAAACTTCAACCTATTGTTCTTGAATTGCAACTTTACATTTTATAATGGCAGCTTAACATTCTAGATATACAACATAACATTGTAGAACTGTAGGTAACATTTCAGGACCATGACTCTAAAAATTCTAAAACTACAACCTATTGTTCTACAACTGCAATTTAACATTCCAGAACTGCAGCTTAACATTCTTGAATTTAAACCTAACATTCTAGAACTGAATATTAACATTCTAGAACTCAAACCTAAAATTCTAGAACTACAACATAGCATTGTAAAACTGTAAGTAACATTTTAGGACCATAACTCTTAATATTCAAAAACTACATCATGAGACTCTTAATCTCAGGGTCGTGGGTTCGAGCCCCATGTTGGGCTGTGGTATTTTAGAGAGTGGGAATGCCTGAGTTCTGCACCGTATAATGTGGCTGTATTGGGGCAGATCGTCTGTCAATTGCAAGATTAGCAGTTCCATCCCAGTGTAAAAATCCCTGAAATTTACCAGACTAAAATGTGCCTGCATTCTACAATCATGGTCTGTGCTGACCTCCTGTTCCTCAGATCAAACTAAAGTCTGGTGACAATGCATGTTCAAATTCTAAAACTTCAACCTATTGTTCTACAACCTAACATTCCAGAACTGCAACTTAAAAGAAAGTTGATGTGTATTTGCATTAATCCAAAATAAAGTTGATGTGTATATGCATTAATCTAAAGAAAGTTGATGTGTATATGCATTAGTAAGTAGACCTTGTGGCGCAACGGCAAAAATATCAGAAAACATATCGATATTGCAGTATTTATAATCAATATTGCAATATCACATTTTGTCAATATCGTGCAGCCCTAGTGTGTGTGTGTGTGTGTGTCTATGTGTGTGTCTGTGTGTCTGTGTGTCTGTGTGTGTATATGTGTGTGGGGAGTGGGACTGCTAAATGTCAAGGGCTGGGAGGAGATGGATGCAGAACAACGTGGTAGTACAGTGTGTTTGTGTGTGTGTGTGTGTGTGTGTGTGTGTGTGTGTGGGTGTGAGAGAGAGAGACAAATATAAAAAGCTTCAAGTAGACTCTAATAATATAATCATATTGTTTCTTCTACTTATTAAATTATCTGACTTTACTGCCACTATCTGTTTCTTCTAC
This sequence comes from Etheostoma spectabile, assembly GCF_008692095.1. Taxonomy (NCBI): domain Eukaryota; kingdom Metazoa; phylum Chordata; class Actinopteri; order Perciformes; family Percidae; genus Etheostoma; species Etheostoma spectabile. The sequence goes on along the minus strand of NW_022604216.1, from coordinate 26,174 downwards.
TCTACCATATTTATAGTGTGTGATTTGCAAAATACCAATCATAGCCTACATCACATAAAAAACTACCTCTGCTCGTCAGCGCCAGTCGATGCAGCATCTGCTCTTTATATGTCTATGGTCATAACTGCCTCAGAGAGGCATAACAAACATCACAAGTTTCATGTTTATAGCATTTACTGTGGCAGACATATTGCAATTTTCCCACTGAAATGCATTGAGTTTTTACAAAAAAACAATAAATGTGGATTATAGCGCCCCCTAAGGGCCAATCTTCACCGAATTTGGTACAGCGCCTAAAGAAAAAGTGTGTATGCATCTCCTGATCACAGCACATCATACTGTACTGATATTTGGAACATAACTGACAAAAAAGTTATACATTTGAAGGAACAATGTGAGAGAAGTGAATGTACTCCTTCCCCATCACAATCCAGCTCTACTAAACAGAAACAGTTCAGTAAAAGTAGTTTTAGCTCTGCTGTAAAGTGGGACTTACCTCTTTGTGTGTGTGTATGTGTGTGTGTGTGTGTGTGTGTGTGTGTGTGTGTGTGTGTGTGTGTGGCTTGTTAAAGGAGAATGATCGTCAATTTCAACACGTAGCTCTGTAGTTTGTACATTAGGAGGTCTGTCAGTGGAGAGAGAAATGAAACCAATCGGTGGTGTCTACCCCGTGTTATCCTCCTGCTAGAGTTAGCACCCAACAGGCTCAAACAGGGACAGTTAGTTTAAACCTGTTTTTAGCCTCTAAACAACCAACAAGCTCACTGAATCCCAAACTGATTTTCACACGTTCTTTTGCTGCAAAGGTCATACATGTAGCTATGACACAGGACACATGGTTAGGCGTATTTTAATATTCATAATGGGCTTAACAGTAATAGAATATTCTGATATGATATAAAGTCACCAGACGTCTGAGATCAAAACTGGGAACATAATCCCTGAAAATGGAGAAACATGGGGACATTTCCAGTTTGACTATCAATCTGATTGAAAAACCTAATGTTGTGTCTTTAAAAATAGAACAGGGACAGAGGTAGTTTTTGATGTGATGTAGGCTATGATTGGTATTATGCAAATCATACACTATAAATATGGTAGAGTAGAAGAAACAGATAGTGGCAGTAAAGTCAGATATTTTAATAAATGGAAGAAACAATATGATTATATTATTAGAGTCTACTTGAAGCTTTTTATATTTGTCTCTCTCACACACACACACACACACACATACACACACACTGTACTACCACGTTGTTCTGCATCCATCTCCTCCTAGCCCTTGACATTTAGCAGCCCCACTCCCAACACACACAGCCCCACACACACACACACACACACACAGACACACACACACACGCACACACACACTAGGGCTGCACGATATTGACAAAATGTGATATTGCAATATTGATTATGAATACTGCAATATTGATATGCTTTCTGATATTTTTAAACATCTGTAAAATTACAAAAAAGATTCATAACAAATTAAACAAGTTTTCTTACAACAAACGTTTTTTTCTACTGACTGTCTGTCGTTGTGCCACAAGGTCTACTTACTAATGCATATATATATCAACTTTCTTTTTGATTAATGCATATACACATCAACTTTATTTTGGATTAATGCATATACACATCAACTTTCTTTTAAGCTACAGTTCTAGAACAACAGGTTGAAGTTCTAGAATTTGAACATGCATTGTCACCAGACTTTAGTTTGATCTGAGGAACAGGAGGTCAGCACAGGCCATGATCGTAGAATGAAAAATTTCAGGGATTTTTACACTGGGATGAAACTGCTAACCTTGCGATTCACAGCAGATCCACCCCATCTGATACTGTGCAGAACTCAGGGATTCCCATTCTCTGAAACAACACAGCCTAACGTGGGGCTCGCACCCACGACCTTGAGATTATGAGTCTCATGCTCTACTGACTGAGTTAGCCAGGCACTGTACAAGTTTTAAGTTGCGGTCGCAAAATTTTACTTAAAACTTCTGAAATGTTACAGTTCTAGAATGTTACTTGGCAGTTCTACAATGTTAGGTTGAAGTTTAAGAATGTTAAGCTGCCATTCTACAATGTTAGCTTTAATTTCTAAAATGTTAAGCTGCAGTTCTAGAATGTTATGATGAAGTTCTAGAATGTTAAGATGCAGTTCTAGAAAGTTAAGCTTTCATTCTAGAAATTTGAGCTGCAATTCAAGAACAATAGGTTGAAGTTTTAGAATTTGTTGCGTTATATATAAGTTGCGTTCCCAAAAGGTTGCTCATAGTCCTAAAGGTTACATTGTAGTTCTAGAATGGTAAGCTGCAGTTCTAGAATGTTAGGTTTAAGTTCAAGAATGTTAAGCTGCAGTTCTGGAATGTTAAGTTGCAGTTGTAGAACAATAGGTTGTAGTTTTAGAATTTTAAGAGTTATGGTCCTAAAATGTTACTTACAGTTCTACAATGCTGTGTTGTAGTTTAAAATGTTAGGTTTAATTTCTAGAATGTTAAGGTGTCGATCTAGAATGTTAGGTCAAACTTCAAGAATGTTAACTTGCAGTTCTGGAATGTTAAGTTGCAGTTCTGGAACAATAGGTTGAAGTTGAAGAATTTTAAGAGTTGCGGTCCTACAATGTTAATTACAGTTCTAAAATGCTACATTGTAGTTCTAGAATGTTAAGCTGCAGTTCTAGAACAATAGGTTGAAGTTTTAGAATTTGAACATGCATTGTCACCAGACTTTAGTTTGATCTGAGGAACAGGAGGTCAGCACAGGCCATGATTGTAGAATGCAGGCACATTTTAGTCTGGTAAATTACAGGGATTTTTACACTGGGATGGAACTGCTAATCTTGCTATTGACAGACGATCTGCCTCAATACAGCCACATTATACGGTGCAGAACTCATGTATTCACACTCTCTAAAACACCACCGCCCCACATGGGGCTCGAATCCACGACCCTGAGATTAAGAGTCCCAGGGACCCTTTACGTTGCCCTTCGGGTCCATAGGACCCTTGACATTGTCCTTCGGGTCCATAGGACCCTTTACATTGTCCTTTGGGTCCCGGGGGACCTTGACGTTGTCCTTTGGGTTCCAGGGACCCGTGGCATTGGCCTTATGGGTCCTTGGGACCCGTGGCATTGGCTCCCGGGGCCACTTAACGTTGTCCTTTGGGTGCTTTTTATGAGTGTTACAGCAGGTATGAGTAGTTTCCATTTTTATGGATGAAATAAACTTGACATGCCATTAAGTTTACTCTTCAGCAGGTGGAGACATTTCATTTCAGACACAGATGCTTTGTTAAACATCAAGAGACTGGAAATAGACTTAATAGGAATTAGCAGAGGAAGGTTTCGATCCATCACCCTCTGGGTTGTGGGCCCAGCACGCTTCCACTGTGTCACTCTGCTCTGCTGTTCAGGCTCAGGGGCTGGAAAATCTGTGATTCACATTTCTGTTGTCTAAAACAGTTTCTATCTGTATGTCCTATATGTAAAAATAAACATAATAAACATTATAACTTGTATAAAGCACATACTATTTACTTACTATAGCCATAAAGGAAATGCTTGTGGCTTGAAGATCGAGCTCCTGCTCATAAAATATCAAACAGGCACAGTCTCTGTGGCGCAATAGGTCAGCGCAGTCGGCTGTTAACTTAAAGGATGGTGGTTCAAGTCCACACAGGGACGTTTGTTGCTTAAAGAACCTGCAGAGAGCCAACTCTGTCTTCAGCTCCTTTGAATCTGTTGTCTGGTCCCACTCCAACCATCATTTCTACTGCTTCCCTAAACAGAATAGTAATTTTTTTAAATTACTTTGCTGCTTTCCTTACCCACTTATCCTCTCTCTCACCAAACATAATACTGCTGGGTCAAAAACCACATGGACAATATCAACCTGCCTCTCACCAAAGACTTCACCTCCTGCTTAGACAGTTTTGGATGTCAGCAACATACCACTTTTCCGACACACTCCAAAGGACATATTCTGGACTTAATCTGCTGCTCTGGTTGTAACCCTGTCTGACCTTACAGCAGATGAACTCCCTATAACTGACCATTTTCTCCTCTCATTTCCAGTGAAACTCCATCTCTCCATCTCAAAAATACCACGCCTTATTTAATTTCGGAACACAAAGAATATCAACCCCGCCACACTCAATTCAACTATTCACTCCTTCTGCCTTCCTGACACTCACAATCTCTCCACCCCCGATGATCTGGTCTCTCATTACAACACTGGACTCCATAATATTCTGAATTCTCTTGCACCGTTGAAAAACAGATCTGTTTCTTTCTCTGTCTCCGCCCCTTGGTTCACCCCCGATCTTTGTCTCATGAAAGCCAAAGGTCGGCAACTTGAACGTCTCCATAGGAAAACTGGTCTCACTATTCACAAAGAAATGTACAACAACCACATCCTACGTTACAAGGACTCTATTGCCAGCACCAAATCCCACTACTCCCACACAAGAACTTGTGTGCACAGAGTTGTTACTGTTCGCGCTATATTATACAATTAAATTAATATTTAATGTGGTTTCCACCACATAGGGACCCTCTAGGGCAGTTCAAATCGATTGCAAAAACAGACCAGTAGGTGTCGCACCATGCCTGCTGTGTGCGAGCTACTGTCATTTAGAGATAATATAGAAATTAAGTTTTATGTTCTGGGATTTTGGAAAGCTAAACACTTTCTATTATTTTCATTATAACTGTGCTTTCACAAATCCCGTTTCTTAGCCCTGCTGCTTAAGGCATAGCCTACTCACCAAAATGAGCTCTTTCTCCTCATAATGTTTGTCTGATTTCCATATTTGCTATTATACTGCGTGAACAGTTTTAGGAGTTGACTGTAACACTCACAAATTTAAAAACATGTCACATATAGGCCTACAGTCCAGTGGGGGGTGTGGCTCTAGTGTGTGTAATAGACAACAAATGGTACATTCTATAAAGCTACTTTGAGATGGTCATTCATTTTTTGGATTGGATTTCTGCAGAAAAAGAAACAAAATGCATCTGTAAAACACAATCTATAATCAATACAATATACTGACAATTGTATAAGAGTCTACCTGACAGATCTAAAATATTGCAGTTTCTGTAATTTCGGCTGATGATAGTGTTTTTTTGTCATTGTGGTATGATTGACTAAATGTTCCTGTTGGAAGAGAACATGTTGTTGATGGGTGGCAGTAGCTCAATATGTGGTAGTTGGGTGTCCTCCCCCAGCAAGGATTTGAGCATCAACGGCTTCATTTCCTCTATTAACATAGGCTTTTATGCACCAATTTACATATACATCTAATACCTGAAACACATTAAAAACATCTAACACCTGAAACACCTGAATCACTTCAGACACATCAAAGACATCAAACACCTGAAACACATAAACATCTGAAACTCATCAAACACCTGAAACGCATCAAAGACATCAAACACCTGAAACACATCCAACAACGGAAGCACAAACAGATCAAACACCTGAAACATATCAAACACATAAAAGACATTAAACACCTGAAACACATACAATACATCAAAGACATCAAACACCTGAAACACATAAACATCTGAAACTCATCAAAAACCTGAAACACATCAAAGACATCAAACACCTGAAACACATCCAACACCGGAAGTACAAACAGATCAAACACCTGAAACATATCAAACACATCGAAGACATTAAACACCTGAAACACATAAAAAACATCAAAAACATCAAACACCTGAAACACCTGAAAGATATCAAAAACATCAAACACATCAAACATCTCAAACACCTGAACAAATTGAACACCTGAAACACATCAAACACCTGAAACATATCAAACCCCTGAAACATATCAAACACATGAAACATATCAAGCACCTGAAACACATGAAACACCTGAAACACATCAAACACCTGAAACACATAAAACACGTCAAACACCTTCAACTAATCAAACACATCAAACACCTGAAACACATCAAACATCTGAACATATCAAACACTTGAAACACATCAAACACCTGAAAACATCAAACACCTGAAACACATAAAACACGTCAAACACCTTCAACTAATCAAACACATCAAACACCTGAAACACATCAAACATCTGAAACATATCAAACACTTGAAACACATCAAACACCTGAAAAACATCAAACATCTGAAACACATCAAACACTTGAAACACATCAAACACCTGAAACAAATCAAACACCTGAAACATATCAAACACCTGAAACACATCAAACACATCAAAGACATCAAGCACCTGAAACATATAAAAAACATCAAAAACCTGAAACACATAAAACACATCAAAGACATCAACACCTGAAACACATAAAAGACATTAAACACATAAAAAACCTGAAACACATCAAATAACAAAAACACAAACACATCAAACACCTGAAACACTTAGAACACCGGAAGCACAAACACATAAAAAACATAAAACACATCAAAGACATCTGGAAACACCAGAAACACATCAAACACATCAAACACCTGAAACACAAAAAACATCAAACACCTGAAACACATCAAACACCTGAGACACATCAAAAACCTGATACACATCAAACACATCAAACAACTCAAACACCTGAAACAAATTGAACACCTGAAACACATCAAACACTTGAAACATATCAAACACCTGAAACACATCAAACACATGAAACATATCAAATCCCTGAAACAAATCAAACACATGAAACATATCAAACATCTGAAACACATTAAACAACTGAAACACATCTCAAACACAAAAAAAATCAAAGACCTGAAATACATCAAACACATCAAACACCTGAAACACATCAAACACCTGAGACACATCAAAGACATAAAAGATATTAACACCTGAAACACATTAATCACCAGCTTCAGGTAAGTAGGCCTCAAAGACCAACTGCTTTTGCGTCGCACGGTCCCTGCGTTCTGGAAGCGAGGCCTCCAAAGCCAAACTTTCAAAAAGCTTTCGCAGCGCCTGGTCTCTGCCGAAGCCGCTGGCCTCCAGCTACCCGGAGAAGAACTCTACAACTTAAATCAGTCATGCATTAGTGTACATGCATTAGTCAACAGACCTTGTGGCGCAATGGTAGCGCGTCTGACTCCAGATCAGAAGGTTACGTGTTCAAATCACGTCAGGGTCAAATGTTGATGGGTGACAGTAACTCAGTATGTGGTAGTTGGGGGTCCTCCCCAAGAAAGGATTTCAGTATCAAAGGCACATCAATTACCTGAAACACCTCTCGATTTTAGTTACAGAGTGAGGCATCGCACTTCTCTTCCATCTTTGTTGAGAGTTGCACATGCGCAGTACCTAGGTAAGGATTACAAGCCAATCAGGAGCAGAGTATAGGCTGGACTACAGTAGAGCTGTTTGGAACCAGTGTTTTCTTTTGGAGATTCATGATCCCTAATACCTTTCTAAACCACTTACCTGGTCCCTGACCCCTGTCCCCAGAGCTGGTAGCTCTGTTCCCTGGCGGAGCCAGTTGGGCCCCCTGCTCTGGCTGGCTGGAGGTCAGCGGCTTCAGGTGAGGAGGCCTCAAAGACCAACTGCTTTTGCAGCATCTGGTCCTAGTCTTCTGGAAGCGAGGCCTCCAAAGACAAGCTGCTTTCGCAGCGCCTAGTCTCTGCCGAAGCTTCTGGCCTCCAGCTGCCCGGAGCAGAACCCTGAACTTAAAGACTCAACACGGCTTGTACATATAAGGTTCTCTATGGATGTTTTGTGACCTCATCATGAACTCACAGCTGATTGGTCAGTAGTTCTTTTGATGTGTTATAGAATGCTGTGATGTCATACAACGTAGACAATTCCAGTCTATAAGACTTATCTCATTTTATTTTTATTTATTTTTGAGGGATGAAAACAAAATATATTGTAAAAAAGTATGAGAATATACACATCACACTATAAATGTGTAAATTAATTTAACGTGTATAGAGCAGACATATTTTCACATGTAAATTGGTAAATATTATATTTGATTATTAATAGCTTTGATAGCAGGATCATTCTCAATCCTTTTGTAAAACCTTTGTCTTTCTTGGAGTATATCCACTATAATACATTCTTAAAAAAGTTCATATCTTTTGCTATGGTTGGGCCTCGTATCCAAACTACTCTGGCAGATGATACTAGTGTCGATTTAGCCTTGGGAAATAATTAGCAGCTGGTAGACAGATCTCCCCATCGGGAAATAAAACCCCAGTCTTCCGTGTGAGAGGCGGAGGCGACCATCCAAAGTTTCAGTAGTATTGTGGTTTTTGTGTTGGAACAAGTTGCACTGTTTGAAATAAGCTTTTGAGATACAAGAACGTCTTCACTTGGGACAGCAATTGACTCCCAACCCGATGGGAGAAATCCTGAGCTTTGAGATTTGGAGGGGCTGACTTTGATTACGAATGCTTGACACTGGACTTCAATCTGCCCCAGTGGGTGCTTTAGATCACTGTTTGATGAAGCCCACAGAACAACATAATCTGGAAAGAGCAGACAAGGAATTATAAGGTGCCCAGACTTGACACTCTCCCACCTTCTGCTGCGCCTTGTGAGGTGCTGTTCATGTCCAGTAAATATGCTTTTTCCATCGCTTGACAATATTCCCATTTAGGGTCAGGAGTTCTCCTCCCATGCTGAACACAGCCTGAGCCAAGGCACGCTTTCCCCCTCATGATTCACCCCAGTGGAAGCTGTAGATCAATGCCTGATAAAGCCAAATGAACCACATAGTCTGAAAAGAGCATAAATGGAATTCTAAGGTGCCCAGACTTGAAACTGTGCGGCGCCTTGTGACGTTTCGTTCATGTCCAGGAGTTGTGCTCTTTCCATCGCTTGAAAATATTCCCATTTAGGATCAGGAGTTCTCCTCCCATGCTGAACACAGCTTGAGCCAAGGCCCACTTTCCGGAGTATACCACGCGTTCGCCGGGACTTCCTCGAGGCCTTGTAGCATTGGTTAGCTGGTAGAAAAATCTCCCCGTCGGGGAATCGAACCCCGATCTTCAGCGTGACAGGCGGAGATACTGTCCATTATACTAACGAGGAATGCCCAAGCTTAATATTTGGCACATCAAGAAATAGGTGGCGCTATTCCAACATTTGGGCCACAGTCAATGCATGTAGAAATATTTATGTTTACTACATATTTGCTGTCATTCAAATACATGACAAAGCATCTGTGACTGAATCTAGTTTAAAATCTCTATTTTGTAGCTTTTTGAACATTTGCAGTAAAATAAAAATGGTGCATTTTCCCACAAATATGCCGAATAAATTTGTTTTGTCAGTTTCCGTAGTGTAGTGGTTATCACGTTTGCCTCACACGCAAAAGGTCCCCTGTTCGAAACAGGGCGGAAACACATTTCTTTATTTGTATTGACTTTGCACAATCAAACTCTGCGAAGTTAAACTCTCCATGACATTCACGGAAAAATCTCCCTGACGTGAAATCGTGGCCAGGCCTGCCGAAGTTTCCCCAGTGCAGTAGTCATCACATTCAGAGATTCAGGAATATCCTGTCGAAAATTGATGCAGAAAAACTAGTCCACGCATTTGTTACTTCTAAGCTGGATTACTCCAGTTCTTTATTATCAGGTTGCTTAAAAGAGTCCATAAAGATTCTTCAGCTGATCCAGAATGCTGCAGCACGTGTTCTGATAGGAACCAGGAAAAGAGATCACATCTCTCCTGGTTTGGCTTCTCTGCATTGGCTTCCTGTAAAATCCAGAATAGAATTTAAAATCCTTCTTCTCACCTACAAAGCTCTTCATGTTCAAGCACCATCTCATCTTAAAGAGAAAGAAAGTTGATGTGTATATGCACTTGTTAAAAAGAAAGTTGATATTTTTTAAGCATTAATCAAAAAGAAATTTGATCTGTAAATGCATTTATCAAAACAAAAGTTGATGTGTATATGCAGTAATATCAAAGAATGTTGATGGTATATGGATTAATATCAGTAAAAGTTGATGTGTTTATGCTTTAATATCAATAAAAGTTGATGTGTACAGTGGTGCTCAAAAGTTTACATACACATGCTTAAGTTGACTAAAAAGAGGAATAAAAAAATCATGTTTTGGAAATTTATTTTAATACCTAAATTAAAAAATGAGGTAAAATCCAACCTTTAAGGACACCAATTTTCTTTGTGAATGAATAACGTATTGTAAATAAATAAATGTTCTTATTTAAAATACAGGGGTCATAAGTATACATACCCCTATGTTAAATTTAATGTTAAATTTTTATTATTAAAGGCCAGTTATTTCCTGGATTCAGGATATTATGCATCCTGATAAAGTTCCCTTGGCCTTTAGAATTAAAATAGCCCCACATCCTCACATACTCTTCACCATGCTTAGAGATAGGCATGGGATACTTTCTATAAAATCATCTCTCAATGCAAATCAAACCAGGTATTAGTCTAACTGAAATAAAACCATGCCTATCTCTAAGCATGGTGAAGAGTATGTGAGGATGTGGGGCTATTTTAATTCTAAAGGCCAAGGGAACTTTATCAGGATGCATAATATCCTGAATCCAGGAAATAACTGGCCTTTAATAATAAAATCTGCCTGCCTCTATGGGAATTTAACATAGGGGTATGTATACTTATGACCCCTGTATTTTAAATAAGAACATTTATTATTTACAATACGTTATTCATTCACAAAGAAATTGGTGTCCTTAAAGGTTGGATTTTACCTCATTTTTTAATTTAGGTATTAAAATAAATTTCCAAAACATGATTTTTTTATTCCTCTTTTAGTCAACTTAAGCATGTGTATGTAAACTTTTGAGCACCACTGTATATGCGGTTATTAAAAAGAAAGTTGATGTGTATATGCATTAATCAAAAGAAAGTTGATGTGTATATGCATTAATATCAATGAAAGTTGATGTCTATGTGCATTAATCTAAAAGAAAGTTGATGTCATAATGATTTTGATGATGACATAATGAATGTGTCTATCCATTAATCAAAAAGAAATTTGATGTATATATGCGGTTATTAAAAAGAAAGTTGATGTGTTTATGAATTAATCAAAAAGAAAGTTGATGTGTATATGCATAAATCTAAAAAAGTTGATGTGTATATGGATCAATAAAAAAGAAATGTGATGTGTATGTGCATTATTAAAAAGAAAGTTGATGTCATAATGAAAAGTGATGATGACATAATGAATGGTGATGATAATCTAAAAGAAAGTTGATGTGTTTATTAGTGGTGATCCGAGTATCCGGCTGAAACGAGTATCCGGTACGGATAAAGCACTTTTGCCGAGTACAAGTATTATCCGAGTAATATGAGTCAATATCCGTGCTCGGATTGAATAAACTCCTCAACTGGCCGCGCAGCGTTCTGTGATAATCACAGCGCCCCCCCCCCCGCCTACAAACCCGCTCGGATCAATCACACACACACAGAACATGGAGAATGCGCTCTCTCTCGCTCTCTCTCTCGCTCTCTCTCTCGCTCTCTCCTGCTCCGTCAGTCAATTCGGTCTGCGGATCTGTTCCGTTAACGTTTAGGGTTTCTTCAGCTTCAGGTTTGTTTTAACTTCGGTTTGTAGTCCTTACATAGTAACCAGTAGATTTCTGGTGAACGTGGGGTTTGTAGTCCTTACATAGTAACCAGTAGATTTCTGGTGAACGTGGGGTTTGTAGTCCTTACATAGTAACCAGTAAATTTCTGGTGAACGTGGGGTTTGTAGTCCTTACATAGTAACCAGTAGATTTCTGGTGAACGTGGGGTTTGTAGTCCTTACATAGTAACCAGTAGATTTCTGGTGAACGTGGGGTTTGTAGTCCTTACATAGTAACCAGTAGATTTCTGGTGAACGTGGGGTTTGTAGTCCTTACATAGTAACCAGTAGATTTCTGGTGAACGTGGGGTTTGTAGTCCTTACATAGTAACCAGTAGATTTCTGGTGAACGTGGGGTTTGTAGTCCTTACATAGTAACCAGTAGATTTCTGGTGAACGTGGGGTTTGTAGTCCTTACATAGTAACCAGTAGATTTCTGGTGAACGTGGGGTTTGTAGTCCTTACATAATAACCAGTAGATTTCTCGTGAACGTGGGGTTTGTAGTCCTTACATAATAACCAGTAGATTTCTGGTGAACGTGGGGTTTGTAGTCCTTACATAGTAACCAGTAGATTTCTGGTGAACGTGGGTTTCAGACATGCTGCTCCCGTTGCGTCTCTGCCATCGGAGATTTTTTTTTTTTTAACTGCCAGCTGCCCCCCCCCCCCCCTCTCTCTCTCTGTGTCTCTCTCTTACTCACACACACACACACACACACTAACACATACCTGGTGTCGAAATAAAAAAAATAAAAAAGAACCAAAAACAAAAAAGTCACAATGATCATAAAAATTAAAAGTTAAAAAAAGAAAGTTATATTGAGTATGAAAACTCTTTTTCATTACATTTTACTTCATAATTGCAACCGCATGTGTTGTATTCATTGTTGCAAAACGTTCTGTATATAGTTCTGTCTGTTACCATGACAACACCATTGATCTGAAGCTCAAAGCTGTCATGTAAATAGTTTTCAAATCAGCAATAAATATAAGAATTTCTGATCAACCCATATCAATTGCATGCTTAAAATAACATACCGGTTAATAAATGCATATACACATCAACTTTCTTTTTATTATATCATCACCATTCAATATTCATTATGTCATCAACTTTCTTTTTGATTAATTCATATACACATCAACTTTCTTTTATATTAATGCATATACTGATTAACTTAATTTTTGATTTATCATCACCATTCATTATGTCATCATCACTTTTCATTATGTCATCAACTTTCTTTTTAATAAATGCATATACAGATCAAATTTATTTTTAATGAATGCATATGCACATCAATTTTCTTTTTTATTAATGCATGTACACATCAACTTTCTTTTTATTATATCATCACCATTCATTATGACATCAACTTTCTTTTATATTAATGCATATACACATCAAATTTCTTTTTTATTAATGCATATACTCATTAACTTAATTTTTTATTAATGCATAAACATATTAACTTTCTTTTAGATTAACGCATATACGCATCAAGTTTTTTTTAGATTTCTGCATATACACATCAACTTTCTCATTGATTAATGCATATACACATTCATTATGTCATCATCACTATTCAATATGACATCAACTTTTTTTTATAGATTAATGCATGTACACGTTAACTTTCTTTTTATCACCATTCATTATGTCATCATCACTATTCATTATGTCATCATCACTATTCATTATGTCATCATCTTTCTTTGATATTAATGCATATACACCTCAACATTGTTTGATATTAATGCATGTACAAATCAACTTTCTATTCATTGTATCATCACCATTAATTATGATATCATCACTATTCATCCCTTCTCTCCAAAGCCAGGAGCATATCTGGCCATGTTCATCGCTCAAGCAAAGCCAGCAACAGATTACATGAGCTCCAAACACAGTAGAACCTCCCCCAGCACACGCTCATAACAGATGAAAAAACAAGGTGGAACAATACTTTCTACATGCTCCAGCGGCTGGTGGAGCAGCGCAGGGCTTGGCATTCTAACATGGGTAAAGATTCTACAATCATCTATCCAAATGAGTGGGGGTTAGCATCAGACATGCTCACTGTTCTTAGTCCTTTTGAGGAGGTCACACGGGCGCCCTCAAAACCCAGCGCCTACATCTCTGAGGTCATCCCCCTCCTGGATGGCCTTGCTCCATCATCAGGTCACTGCATGCTGGTGAGGAATCTGAGGATGAATCAGATCAGTTCCTGGCTGGTGATGATGATCAGGATGCCACAGTGGGGCTGGGCCAACATGTTGCAGCTGAGTCCAGGGAAAGGTTAGGCACAGCAGCAGGGAAACTGGCAGCCAATCTGAGCAAAGAACTAGGATGGCATTTTGAACCAATTTTTTTTAGCACAGCTGGAAATGTGTTCAGTCCACAGCGTGCAAACTTAGATCCTAGTCAAGTGGAACATCTGGTCTTCATTACAGTCATCATCACTATTCATTATGACATCAACTTTTTTTATAGATTGTGGCATATACACATCAAATTTCTTTTTATTATATCATCGCCATTCATTATGTCATCATCACAATTCATTATGACATCAACTTTCTTTTAGATTTATTCACATACACATCCACTTTATTTTTGATTAATGCGAAATAACGATTCAAAATGAAATCAAATTCACAATAAAGATAAAGTAACATGCGTAACAGATGAATGAGTTTCACCGGTCACCATGGTACCCAACAACATTTTCCAACACATCAACTTTCTTTTTCAGTAATGCATACACACATCAACTTTCTTTTGATTTATTCATGTACACATCAACTTTCCTTTTAATAAATGCATATACACATCAAATTTCTTTTAGATTAATGCATAAACACATTCATTATGTCATCATCACTATTCATTATGTCATCATCACTATTCATTATGACATCAACTTTTTTTTATAGATTAATGCATATACACATCAACATTCATTGATATTAATGCATGTACACATCAACTTTCTTTGATATTAATGCATATGCAAATCAACTTTCTATTTAGTGTATCATCCCTATTAATTATGTTATCATCACAATTCATTATGACATCAACTTTCATTGATATTAATGCATATACACATCAACATTCATTGATGGACAACCTTTTCTTTGGGAACATTGCAGCAATCAGCCTAACATCTATTTCTCGGACTCTAGCTAAACACAGAGTCCGAATGAAACAACTACACAAAGTTCCTTTGAAAGGAACAGTGAACGCATCAAAGAACTTCAGAACGTCACCAATACGTCCAGGTAAGGTTATCCAATACAGTCATTACTGCAAACTACTCTATAAACCTGGAGTACATTAGGACATACAGTAGATATACAGTACAGCACAGCAGTTACATCCACTGTGTCTAATTACTTTCAGAGAGTCATGGAGTTGGAGGCAAATCAAGTCCCACATGAAATTATCTTCGTTGACGAGGCTGGCTTCAACTTGGCGTAAAGGCGTCGCCGTGGGAGAAACCTAATTGGAAAAAGGGCCCCAGTTACCGTGCCGGGCCAGAGAGGAGCTAACATCACCATGTGCGCCGCAATCTCCAACAATGGTGCACTCCTGCATAAATGTGAGATTGGCCCCTACAACACCGAACGCCTTCTTCTGTTTTTAGAAGACCTACACAAAAGACTGGTGCCAGAGGTAGAAAGGGGGCAGGTGGGAGACCACTTGCCAATATATGTGATCACATGGGACTACACATGACATTCCACCATTCCCGTACAATCCCAGCCTGGTTTGACGCCCATCCAAGGATGATGTCCCATTTCCTTGCCTCTTACTCTCCTTTCGTCAACCCCATTGAGGAGTTTTCTCAGTCTGGAGATGGAAGGTATTTGACCATCGTCCACATGACCAAATGTCCCTCCTTGATGTAATGGATGCTGCTTGCCAAGACATCACAGCTGAACACCGCCAGGGGTGGATAAGGCATGCAAAAAGATTCTTCCCACGATGCCTTGCCAGAGAAGATATCAGGTGTGATGTGGATGAGAACATGTGGCCAAATGCAGAAAACCGAGCAGATTAGAAGATTACTTTTTTTAATTATTATTCTGGTGTTCTTTCTGTTTGTATATCTTGCAGTAATGTCCTTCTGCGAATAAAGTCTTTACTGCAGCAATTCTGTCTCTGTCTTTTTTTTCATAAACGGTACATTTTGTAAAGCTACTCTGAGATGGTCATTTATTTTTTGTATTGAATTTCTTCAACAAAAGAAACAAAATGAATGTGCAAAACACAATCCATGATCAATACAAAATACTGTCTATTGTGTAAAGGCATACCTGACACATCTAAAATAATGAAGTTTCTGTAATGTCAGCTGATGATAGAGTTTTTTTTGTCATTGTGTTATGATTGACTAAATGTTCCTGTTGGAAGAGAACATGTGTTAGTGTTTTGAATAATTATTTGATTTTGAAACAAGTTTGCAGTGTTTTGTTAGACATAGTGTGTAGTGTTAGAGTATTATTGTATTGTGAAAATTAGTTTTGGAGTTTAGTTTACAATGTGGGATTTTGAGCATGAAATTAACTGTTTTGCCAGTTGTGTGTTTTGTGTGTGTTGGTGTGTTAAGAGTTTAGGAAACTTGTTAACTGTATTGAAAAATCTGTCATAGGAATTGTAAAAAACTGTAATGCATATACACATCAACTTTCTTTTTAACAAATGCATATACACATCAACTTTCTTTTAGATTTATGCATATACACATCAACTTTCTTTTTGATTTATCATCACCATTCATCATTATGTCATCATCACAATTCATTATGACATCAACTTTCTTTTAGATTAATGAATACACACATCAACTTAAGTTTTGATTATTGCAAATACACATCAACTTTCTTTTTCATTAATGCATATACACATTCATTATGTCATCATCACAATTCTTTATGACATCAACTTTCTTTTAGATCAATGCAGTGTGTTCATTTAAATATGGGTACACCTACATGTAGGGCTACGAGATTGCAATATAAGCCTATATATTAATATTAGGAGTATACATAAGTTAAGGATGCATAAAATAAATAAACTTCAACTGGGATTTTTTTTTTTTAAAGGGATTTTTTTTTTTTGCTAGCTCTGGAGGGAACTACTAGAATTGTTGGGCCCTTGTAAATTACAGAGTGTGGTATAGACCTACTCCAACTGTGAAGGGTCTCGAGATAACTCTTGATACTATATTGATACTATAAATTAAATTGAATTTAATTGAGTCAGTACGGACTTGGGGTGCAGCACGTAACAGGAGAAGGAGAAGTCATCAGTTGGGCCTGTGCCTCTAGGAATGGGGGTATTAGTATGACTAGGAGGGTTGGATTCATTTAGACTAACATATTCTCCATCACCCAGCCAGGTTTCAGTAAAACTAAATAAATCAATATCATAATCTGATATTAATTCATTCATCATCTTGGTGAAGGTGAAGGATTAAAGACCCAGTTACTTTAACATCAGAGTGTAAGGTCTTTAATCTTCTGAGGTATGATCCCATCCAGAACCGTGCAATAGCTGCAGTCTTAGGATTTCTGGATGGGGCCGTGGCTGCTGTTATGTGTATAGCTGTAAATCTGCTCCCTAAAAACAATAACAGGTCCGGCACTCCTTTTCCTCCTTTGTCCTTTGGCTTCTTCATCACTCTTCTTTGTACTCGTTCCCACTTGGACCTTTACAGGAAATAAAAGATGGCTTGTTCCAGGTCTAAAATCATTTTCTGGGTGGGATAAAAACAGAGCTGATGAGTAAAAGCAAAGGTAAAATCACTGCCTTGATGATTAAAACCATTGCTTCTAGTGTTAGTCCTCTAAGTCTCCAGTATCCTACTCTCTGACTAACTTTCCTTACTCTGTCTGGCCAATTTGTTTCCCACACCCTTCCCAATGAAATTTTTTGATCGGTCCTGGTCACAGTCCGGGGGAGTCCTGTCGTCTCAGTCGCTGTCCACGGCCCATGAAAATCATCTTGCTTCTATCATTTAGCTGCTGTTAAGACTCTGAGTCTAGTTAAGGATAGTTCAAAGAAGTACAAAAGACTCGGCCAAACAGCAAAGCCCCCCCCAAAATAGTTTCAACTCATCAGCGTTCCCCTCCAAGGAAGTCTTTAGTAAAAGGCAAAAGTCTTGTGCATTATGAAGAGAAACCAGAGTGAGTACAGCCGTCTGATCGAGAGCAGCCGAAAACCCTAGTGGACCCAGTCCAAAGCATCGCGGTAAGCCTCACTGGGTGTCCAAACTAAAATGATAAGAGGCAACTTTGTAGACTCCTTACTGATGTTTATATCTGTACTCACAATGCCCTTTTTTTAAACAACAGCCAATCACAAGTGTCACATGTGAATAATCAAGGTGTGAGTAATCAGGAAGCTCACATAAAAGATAGTGGCAAGGAGCAACCACATCTACCAAATGTTTAACTTTACAACCCGTGAGCTCCAAATGTGAATCACACATCTTCCCGCCCCTGAGTACTAACGGTAGAGCAGAGTGGCGCAGCGGTAGCGTGCTGGGCCCATAACCCAGAGGTCGATGGATCGAAACCATCCTCTGCTAATTGTATCAGCATTACTTCTATTTCCTGTGTGTTAATGTTTAATGAAGCATCTGTCTGAAGTGAAATGTCTCCACCTGCTGAAAAATAAACTTAATCGCATGTCAATTATATTTCATCCACGAATATGCAAACTACAGTGCTAATACCTGCTGTAACACCCATAAAAACTGGAGCGTAATACAATAAATATACTGCATTTGAAGTACTTGTAGTGCTATCTGATAGTCTGAGGTATAAAAGGGACACCGCTTAGTTTGTGTCAAATGTGCTCTACCACTGAGCAACATCCCCTGAAGATTTTCAGATTTTTTTTACTCTTTTCCAAGATAGACTAAGACTTATCTTTATTAATCCTTCTGGGTTGACTCACCGCGAAGAAATTGAAATATTACGGAATAAAAGAAGAAACCTGGGTAAAACATGTAATGTTAATGTTGTATATGGCTTCAACCTGTAAATGCAACTGCGATGGCTGGAAATCAAACCTGGGCAAAATACTTGCACTGCTACGGTATAAATCATAGTTGAAAAGTAACACACCTGTTGCCTTTCTGCTGCTTTCTGCTCTGTTGATAAACTTTTCAATTGGTTAGTAGAAGTTACCAGACACGGGCAAAGTGCAAACCGTAGTGCGCTCCCTGTGTCTGTGGATCCTCGTGGAGGCAGCTTGATTGATTGATAAAGTCCCTTATTTGTACCATAAAAGAGATCTAATATTTATCAAATCAGAGGGGCAAGTAACCTTTCTGGCTAATCTTGACAAATAAAGCAAGTAACCACACAATGAAAACAAGTGCGATGGCTGGAATCAAACCAAGGTTAACTACTTGAAAGGCAGCTTTGCTCACCACTATACCATCACTAGACAATGCACTGCTCACTGCAAATCTTGGTCATTGAGACTGATTTTGCATTAATTACCATGAACACAAGGAGATTGCCTTTTAATACTTTTCTCTTTCAGAATAAGAGCTTTTTGCAGCTCTTTGGCAGACTGGAGACCTGTTGGAGATGCCGGGGATTGAACCCAGGGCCTCATACATGCAAAGCATGCGCTCTACCACTGAGCTACATCCCCTGCATGTTTTTGGCTTTTTTTTAACTTTTTGTGAGATCATTGAATAAGAGAAGACACCTGGGTGAAATATGTAATATTTATGTTGTGTATGGTTTCAAAACATGGCGGTGGCTGGAAAGTGAGCCTTGGCAAAATGCTTGCACTGCTATGGTGTAAATCTAGTCGAAAAGTAACACATCTGTTGCCCTTCTGCTGGACAACACAACACTCACTGCAAATCTTGTAACACATCTGGGCATTGAGAAATGCATTGGTGGAGACGGGTGGCTTCCAGTACCTATGAGATAACACAATATTGTTCATGAAGCCACAAACTATGTAGGGTGTTGTTTTATTGCCCCAGGTCCTTAACAGGGAGTATACCTCCTTCAATGTTCAGTTAGTTTTCTGATCGGTTAAGATTTCGGTTAAGATTTCTGTGGGGACCCTACCCGGGAAAAATGTTGAAGTAAACTATTGGCCACTTGTCTAGCCTTGGTGTTTCTGAGGGAGTAAGCCTCTGGGTAACGTGTTGCATAATCACAAATCACTACGATGTAGTGGTGACCTGCCCTACTCCTACTGTTAAGGAGTTTAGATCGGTGGTTGGAGTCACCTGCATGTCCCTGCTAGACACCCTCTGCTACAATTCTCCATGTCTCTTCTCTCTCTGTCTGTCTGTCACCCCCAACCAGTTGAGGCAGACGCCCCCCCACCCTCTTAAAGAATGCCTTTCCTTGTCTCAATCTAACCACAGAATCACAACTTCCATTCATGTGCTTGTGCCAGTATTCAACCACCTGAAAGTCGCTGTATTTCCAGTGTCAGTTGTGTTTTTTTGTTTTTAAAACACCTGCCCCGTGTGAGGGTTGAACTCACGACCTTCAGATTATGAGACTGACGCTCTGCCTACTGCGCCAACGAGGCACTCTCAATGGTTGGGAAAATTTCGTAAATTTGGTCTTCAATCTTAATAAAAACAATGTATGTGGAGACTTATGTACTCCACATACTTTGCCAAACTTTGCGTAGGAATCGGCGTACGCCCGTCCTACGCCAGTTTTAGGTCGTATGCACGTTTCATAAATGAGGGCCAATGTGAGCACAATAAAGAGTTCTTGAAGAAAGGTTTGTACTTGTGGACGTTCTAGTTTTTTTCCAACTCTTCTGGTCACACTTGGTACTCTTTCACATCTTTTGTCTGTAGTTCTCTATTGTGTCAGGGCTTAACTCTATCTCCCCCGCCTCTTTTTTTGTTTCTTGTTATGTCTTGGCAAGAAGTATTATGCTTTTGGGTCGTCTGTCCATCCGTCAGGCCAAAGAAACAGATACCAGCATGTAACTTTGCAAATCAGTGGCTCACCCTGGCCGCCATCAAAGATGCCATTTGGACCTCCAGAAACTTTCTGGTAAGAAAGCACATGCAGATCCCATTCCCTCAAAACGTGAATCACAGATTTTCCAGCACCTGGACTTGATCAGACTGGGAATATGCCAAAGAAGATGTTCACAAGTTCAGCCGAGGTAAATACTCCGCCCACATTCACACAGACCTAAAACTACTCATTTAATGCTGGTTACAATATTTCTAAAATAAACAATGTCAGAGAAAAATTGCAAAGAGTGAAGGGTGTTGATAACATTTTTTTAACAAGGTATTGGCTCATTATGCTTCAGTAGACTGCTTCAAGATTCTTCGAGGTAAGCAGGAAGCTCACATAAATGATAGTTGCAAGGTCTACCAAATGTTTAACTTTGCAACCCGAAAGCTGGTGGAACCTTGGTTGCCACTGGCCCTCAAAATGTAAATCCCAGAATTTCCTTCCCCTGAGTATAGACAGCAGAGCAGAGTGGCGCAGCGGAAGCGTGCTTGGGTCGTAACCTAGAGGTTGATGGATCAAAACCATCTCTGCTGATGCAGGTCCTAGATGTTATACAGGCAAATACTTAAGACCCTGACAGATTGTAGCTGAACTTCCTTGATGGAAAATTGCTAGAACTCTGTGTTTCATGGCTCGTTGGTCTGTGGGTATGATTTTCGCGTGGGTCCAATAGGTCGCTAATGAGACGACTTTGCATGAATCAAATAATCTGGTTTATTTATTGAGTGTGATGGAAAAGAGTGTCATCGGCGTGGCAAATTCATCACGATTTTACTATCACTTTTTACTGACAAAATCAAGTCTGTGTTTTGGTAAAAATTTTGTATCAAATGAGATCAGGAAACTGACTCATTCAGTGGAGACGTGAAAAGACCCCATGACAATCTACCTGACATAGTCTTTCAAGTCAGTGACAAATCCAAGCTGCATTTCCTTTTTCCAAAATTCAAGTTCCAATGTTGGTAAAATGTTTGCTTCAAAAGTAGTCTTTCGTCCAATGTAATCAGAAAGCTCAATCTGGCAGTGGAGCCATAAAAACACCAAATACTTAACATTGCCTTTCTAGTCACTGATGATCACACGTACTTGATGGAAAATTGGTAATTGCTAATTGCTGAAAGTGGGTTTACGTGGCTCGTTGGTCTAGGGCAGGGGTCGGCAACCTTTACCACTCAAAGAGCCATTTGGACACGTTTCACACAGAAAAGAAAGCACTGGGAGCCACAAAACCCTTTTGAAATTTTAAATTAAAATAACACTGTATATAACTTTTTTTTTGCCTTTGTGCTATGTATAAACAAACTATACTGTGTTACAATTATGAAATCAATGACAACTGCAGGGAAATGAATTTCTGCATACAACAAAACATTTTTAACTCCAAAAAAAGACGTTGTGTTGAACGTTAAATAAAACACTCAATGTCGTTTGAGTCCTTGTAGTAATGAAACAAAACACCGAACTTAAATTATCCACTGGCAGTAAACAAAAATGCCGTCCTCTCTCTGCGTGCCGTCATCCTTTTACGGCGCCGTGCAGTCAGCCGTCAACCTGAATAATAAATGTCTATTTCACTGAACAATGAAAAAAATGTGAATATTTGCAAAATAATAGGCAATTAAAATACCGATCATACTTGGTCAATGTGATTTCTCCTCCTGAACCTCAGCGCACAGCGTCTGCACATCGGGGCTGTACGCGGTCACCTTCATCTTCACACAGGACTAAGCTGTCATCTGTGAGGCGTGGGCGGTGTTTGTTTTTAATAAAGTTCATGTTGGAGAACACCTGCTCGCATACATATGTGGATCCAAAGATCGACAGGACTCCAAGTGCATACTTTTTCATGTTGACATAAATGTCGGGGATTGCATTCCAGGTTTCAAACACAAGTGGTCTGGTTTGGGGAGGTTTTCAAATCACGCCATTTGTGATTCTGAGCAAGAACAGCCTTCTGACGTGAAACATCTTCAAGGTCCGCTGTCAAGCGCTTGAACTTAGACACCACATTTCTTTGTCGGCTATGTCTGCCAGTTCCATCTCAAGATCAGTGGACTCACCCCTGGAAATGCTGTCATATTCACACGGGATGGATCGAGGCTTAGGGGAGTGACAGGGAAGGATAATGTGGGGTTTTTCCTCTCTGAACTCACTGAATCGTTTCCCGAACGATGTTTGCATTGCGATGACTGCAGAATGTAAAAATTCAAATTGATCATGTGAGCTTCTCTGAACTCTCTCAAACTGGGGAAGTGTGACAGTGTGCCTTTCTGTAAATCTCTGGCAAGCACCGTCAACTTGCGCTCGAATGCCAAAACCTCCTCCAACATGTGCCGGGCTGTGCGTCCTTTACCCTGAAGAGCTGTGTTCAGGTGCGATGTCATGTCTACCAAGAAGTGAAGCTTTTCGAGCCACATGGCTGTTCTAGCTCAGGAATGTGAGCCCTTTGCTGCCCAGGAAGGTTTTCACTTCCTCCAGACATGCCACAAAGCGTTTCAGCGCCTCGCCTGTGGGCAGCCACCGGACTTTGTTGTGCAGCAGGGATCAGAATACGTGCTTTCCAGCTCGTCCAGTAACGAACGGAACTGACGGGGATTTACACCTTTCGCCATTATTTTGCTCACAATCTGAATGACAACATTCATGACTTCTGTGCATTCCGGAAGAATGTTTGAGCACACAGTGCTTCTTGGTGCAGGAGGCAATGAAAAGTCAGCAACTTTCTGTCCAGCGACCTCTGCAGGAAAGCCACAAAGCCGTCATGCGCTCAGTCATACTCTGTGCTCCGTCTGCACCACTGACACAGGTGGGTGGTATTGATTCCTTTTGATCTTAAACAATTCAAGACAGCCTCACAAACGTCCTTCCCCCCCGTGTTGGCCTTTAGTGGTATCAAGTTACATACCGGCAGAACAGCGCTATATCACCTTCGTCTTTAGATTCATCACAAGCAATTGATGAATTGAAATTGAATTGAAATTGAGTAGGCACAGCTGAATTGATGTCTTTAATTTGCTGTCTGGTGATGTCTTCTGCCATTTTTATGGTTCTGTCTTTGACAGTCTTTGCAGAGAGGGACATATCCCTGATTTTCTGCACAATTTCACTCTTGTTTTTAAAGTCCTTGAACAGTACATTCTGAAATCTTAATGAAAGATTCTTTTTCTATATTCTCCATCTGTAAACGGCTTCCCGTGCCTCACTAGTTCCTGAGCGGCAACAAAACTAGCATATGTACTTGAACTTCATCCACTTCTTGAAGTGATTTTGCTCTGATCAGTCCTCTGTGTCAGTTCCAAAAACGCTTTTTTCTCTCATCTCAAACCGATATTTCTGAGCAAAGGCTGCGTGTTTATTCTGGAAATGTCTTGTGACATTTGACTTTTTGTTGTTAGCTAGTTTGTCATTACATTTAGGCACACTGGTAAACCAGTCTCGTCAGCAGTGAAAGCAAATGAATCTGCCCACGTAGCATTGAACGTCCTGTTTTCATCCATTCTTTCTTTTCTTTGAATTCTCCATAGTTGGCCTACCTGGGGTCAAAAAGTTTTAAAAAAACACTCACTGGCGGGTTCGCACATTGTGACGTGTATTAAGAGCGACAACACAACAACAAAATAATAATATTTAAATATTTAACTATTTTAGAAGTTACAAGATCGCCATAATCTTCTAGAATTACATTTTGAACATAACAAACTAAAATAAAATACTTTTAATTAATACTCATTATTATTTTCAAAAGCTGAGGAGGAGCATCAAAGAGCCGCATGCGGTTCCTGAGCCGCGGGTTGCCGCCCTTGGTCTATGGGTATGATTCTCCCTTAGGGTGCGATAGGTCCTGGATGAGACCACTTGCATAGTGGAAGCATGGATTGAATAATCTGGTTTATTTATTGAGTGTGATGGAAAAGATTGTCATTGCCCCCGCAATTCATCACGATTTTACTATCACTTTTTACTGACAAAATCAAGTGTGTGTTTTGGTAAAAAAATTGTATCAATGTTTCCTGTGTCAAATGATATTGGAAAGCTGAATCGGGCCGTGGAGCCATGAAAAGACCCATGCCAATCTACCTGACCATAGTCTTTCAAGTCAGTGACAATCCAAGCTGCATTTCCTTTTTCAGCTGCATTTCCTGTTTACCAATTCCATTTCCAATTATGGCAAAGTAGTCTGTCGTCCAATAGATGGTGGAAACTAGTTTTCTGCTGTCACTGTCTGACCGAAAAATATTCAATTTCAAAATGTTGTGATTCTTCTGTTTTACAACAACTACAATTTGGACTTTATGACATACTACACTTTACGACTACTACACTACGACTTTTAGGAATATTTGACATACTATAAAAAGACTTTTTATGACTTTCTATGATTTTTTTGACAACTATACTATAAACATTTAAAAAATATTTTGACATACTACAGTATGACATTTTATGGTTTTTTTCGACATACTAAACAATGGACTTTATGAATATTTCAACATACTATGATTTTTAAGACTTTTTAAGAATTCTTTGACATAGTATAACTTTTTATGATTTTTTTGACATATTATACTATGACTTTTAATGACCTTTCATGAATTTTTGTCATACTATACTATGACTTTTATGACTTTTTTGACATACCAAACTAAAAAAGTTTTGACACGCTATACCATGACTTTTCAAGAATTTTTGACATACTATACCATGACTCTTTTGAAAAGGGGAATTAGCTCAAATGGTAGAGCGCTTGCTTAGCATGCGGAGGTAGCGGGATCAATGCCCGCATCTCCAGAGGACTTTAAGTCTTCTTGTTTTACAACAAGACTTATAAATCTGGACTTGTTACGACTACTACACTAACTACTTTTTAGGAATATTTCGACCTACTACAGTATGACTTTTTTATGTTTTTTTCGACATACAAAATGATGTATATGAATATTTCGACATACTATGACTTTTACGACTTCATAATTTTTTTTGAGATACTATGACTGTTTATGACTTTTTTATGATTTTTTTTTACATAGAATCAAGTCAAGAATCAAGAGCTTTATTTGCCAGTTATGTTTTCACACATAGGAACTCTTGTGCGGTTATTGCTCAGAAAGTCAAGTCAAGTTTAAAAAGACACACAAAGCATTTACATTATAAATGAATAACATTGCCACAAAACCATTAAAAAGTACAATAAAAGTAATAAAATTGCATTCCTAAACTTGCCAAAAATATATTTGCATATTGCCATTTGCCCTTATAAAATATTAAAGGCACAATTATAATAAATAAATAAAGAAGATGCACAGGTATATGGCACATGTGTTAAATTACACAGACCCTAAGCAGAATAGTTCATTTAGTTTTGGCCAAAGTCTCACTGCGGCTGGAAAGAAGCTCTTGTAAAAAAGTAACTCAACACTCAATGTTCTCTTTGTAATAAAGATTATATGTACAATTTTTGTGTACGAGCGGGGGTGCTGGATGTGATGTGTCCCTAATAATTCTCTCTGCTCTTTTCTGGCAGCGCTTTTGT